>NC_061837.1:7202040-7212040 GCF_019202785.1 Penaeus chinensis
GTAGCGGGAGCGACAAGGAGATGGGCCGATAGTCAAAAATGGCAGAGCGAAATGCGCGGAGATTAAAGTCGGAGCAGAGTGGCCGGCAGTTGTCGGCCAATGATGAGTTATGACCCGACGCCGCCGCCGCCGCTACCTCCTCCTCCTGCTCCTCCTCAACCTCTTCCTCCTGCGAATGCTCCTTTCAGCCGTCATTTAGATATAACATGGCTCATCCTTTATCCAGTCTTTTTAGATCTAAGTAACCATTAGCGTGTTAGTGGCATGACAAATACATAGTAATAATTTTTCTACTCTTATTAACTTTGGTTGCTTCTTTTCTCACCCTTTCTCTAAACAATTCCGAGTCATAAGTGGTCGCATAAAAATGCAATGTTCTTGTCCCGCAGTTGCTGGCATCCGCACATCGTCCGCATGGCGTCTCGGGCTGGCCCGTCCATCACCACAAGGTGGCTGCACTTGAACATCACCTCTCATAACGACCGCTAATTCACCGCTACCGGGATCTTTACGAGATGACCTACAGCCGCGGAGCGTCGATGTCACTCTGCCTAACGACCAGAATACCTTCGAAACACGCTGGGCAGTTGTGCCCTGGTCAGCCCGAACAACTGCTATGACCTAAGGACCCCTGATCCGCCCGCTGACGGGCAGGAGGTCATCGAGGAGGCGGGTCTGATCTCGTTCCTCCGCCGTGCTGCCCAGGGCGCCTCGGGCCGCACTCCATCACGGCGCACATCGGCAAGGGGTAATTTCTAAAGCGGACTTCTCCTTCTGTAATCAACATTTGGTTGACACAACAACGTCTAAAACACACGTTTCCTCTCGCCGCGGATCTTCTTCCCTCGTGATTTACTGGAGGAGATGCTCAAGATTCTTCCACTGGCATCACGACGCGCGTGGATGGCATGGCATTAGACTGGGTCATGGCGTATTAGCAATTAGTCTCGCTGCAAGGGCAATATGGCATCATCCGCGCAACTGCAGATGTGTGATGATAAGCTACTGGGATGAAGGAGGTCCCCGCACTTTATGGCGACTGCCTGACGGATGCGCTTCCCGGCTGCCTCGAACGCTGCTCCGCCTCTCGCCACTCGCCACACACACAGACCTACATGTGGCGAGTTCTCACCTGCATCTTGATAATGAAAACAACTGTGTACTTAATGAATTTGAACGTCTACACACATACGCGCCTTGAAGTCACTTGGGAAGGAAAAATCTCTCTCTCTCTCTCTCTCTCTCTCTCTCTCTCTCTCTCTCTCTCTCTCTCTCTCTCTCTCTCTCTCTCTCTCTCTCTCTCTCTCTCTCTCTCTCTCTCTCTCTCTCTCTCTCTCCCTCCCTCTCCTCTCCCCACACACACACACACACACACACACACACACACACACACACACACACGAAAATCCGGATAACGGAGTGGCACTATTCATCACAGCCCTGCTTCTTCCGCTTACCTTGCTGGAGGTTGAGGGACCAAGCACGATGAAGTATAGGACACAGCCCAGTCTCCCCGGCAGCTTCCCCTCCCCTCCCCCACTCCATCTCTTACTTACTGTGTGTGTGCATGTATCATCGGGACACTTCTCGGATAATGGGATCTCCCGGATAATGGAAACTCCGGGACGACGGCAATCTCGCAGAGATGTGGACCGCGCCAAAACTGACGCAAGAAGAATTAGAGCACCAGTACATGTTTTTCTTTGTTTTGCACCTTGGAAACTAGTGATGTGTATTAAAAGGAGAGTGTATCACCTGGAAAACCGAGAGTAACAGTAAGGCTCTTTTCACACACAATCATTTCCTGAAATAGACCTTACCGGATCCACAGCCGAATTACCTGTCACTGCTGAAGCCGGAAACATCTGCCTGTACTTACCTGTAAAGAAAGAAAGAAAATGATTTAGAGACGGAATTCAAGGTTTGTATTCATAAGGCCATACCACAGCACATAAATATGCGGATACGGAAATAAAACATGTAAATGGCATGATATATAATTCAACATATAACTCTGTAAATGGTTTTGATGATAAAAGGTTTTTGGACTTTCATTATAGCCATGAACTTAAAAATTGTAAGAACATCTGAGGAAGATACTTCGAACAACTTCGTCATAGAATATTTCATGAAGTAATACAACTACAAATATATATAAAAGCAATAGAGGAAGAAGTCTGATCAACGCAGCAATAACCAAGCTAAAGACCGCTACTGGTGCCTTAACAAACACCGACAAAGCAAAAAATGTGCCCGACCCCCAAACCTTTTGTATAATTTACGACACACAACGTTGACAAAGGACAAAATGGCGGCTGAATGGCTGTTCAATGAGAAAATGGAGTGGATGGCGGAGGGGGGGGGGGGGGGGTAGACAGGGAAAGGGGGAAGGCGGAAGAGATGCAGGAGACGAGAAATTTTTAGGGCAGAGCGCGAGGCGAAAGAATGCACTTAAAGGGCGGCCACAGCGTCTACTATCAACGACTGCATAATTTCTGTGACGTCTGGGAGGAAGCGTCCTAGAGATGATGCGTCAGCAACCCTCCCTCAAAAATCGACTGATATGGAAGGTTTTGTGGTGAAGCTGGCACGAAGCGGGAGAGAGGGAGGGAGGGAGGGAGGGAGGGAGGGGGGAGGGAGGGTAGTAGAGTGGAGGGGTTCTGGTCGAGAGGCAGGTGGGATGGGGGTTCGATCAAGGAGGGAGGGATGGAGGGAGGCAGAGTGGAGGGGTGGGGAAGGGGGGAAAGAGAGAGAGAGAGAGGGAGGCGGACGTATAGGGTTTCTGGGGTGAGGGGGGGGACAGGGGCGAATTTGACACCCCCGATCCCAGTCCTGGACGGCTGCCTCCACCACCTCCAGCGACTAATTAACACCGGCAGAGCGCTACCCTCTCCCGCCGGACGACCTGGACGACGCCGACGACCTGGACAAAGCCGGCGCAAGAATCTCCCGGGAAACGTAATGAGTCGCGTAGGCCTTCGGATCAACCGTCACCGGACACCGGCGCCTCTCGGACCGTCGGGAGGGCTCGGGTTGGCCTCGCGAATTCTAAGCAATTTGGAACATCAAATATTCCTAAAAAGCTGTAGTTCGAAGAACGAAAGGGATAATTTTTCCAACTCGTACGCACTCCCAAGGAGAAACAAATAAGCATTAATTTCAAGGATATCGAATCTACATTCATATTAGCATGGAGATAGTTGCATTAGAAACCAAACGGATAAAAGACCTTGTAAATAACCATGATAACGACTGAAGTTTATTCAACCTGCTAGGTTACGTGCGTACATGTGCGTGAGTGAGTGAGTGAGTGAGTGAGTGAGTGAGTGAGTGAGTGAGTGAGTGAGTGAGTGAGTGAGTGAGTGAGTGAGTGAGTGAGTGAGTGAGTGAGTGTGTGAGTGAGCGAGTTTTGCTAATCAACGTTGTCAGGTGTTATGTTTACTAAGGAGTTTCCAAAATTCAATTCCAAATCAAAAACGATGTAGTTTCAGGAGATTATGCATCACGAGGGCACGTCACTCTGTGGGGCGTCGTCGCCGGCTCGCGTTCCTCTTGCGCCTCGGGCTTGGAATTCGTAAACTGGAGACGCCGAAGGGGACGCGGTTTACCTTTCGCATTACGCCAGTCGCTGCTTATTTATGCACATATTCATCCTGTTTTCTTGTTCTCGCTCTTCGACTTTGACGGAAGGGCAACGGATTAGCTCCCCCACCCTCCCCCTCCACGTTTCCTGCTACGAGGCCTACACGGGAACTTAGGATTTTAGGATTTAAGGATATTTCCCTTGTCTCACATGTTTAGGCAACGCAACTCCTTGTTTTCCTTTCCTTGCCTTCCTCCTCCTGCTCGCTCGTTTCTTCCCATTCTTTCTACTCTTTCACTGCCTCCTCCTCGCTGCTCTCCTTGTTTTCATCCTCCTTCTCCTCCTCCTTCTCTTTCTCCTTCTCCTCCTCCTTGTGCTTTGTGCACGCCTCCCCCCCCCCCCTCCCCTGCCCATGCACGCAAGCCCTCCATCTTGCAGCAAAGTACCGCGACCCACAATGCCTCCTCTGGGGAACACCGCCAACCACCACCCTGAGGAAGGATCAGATATACCAATCCTTCTCCCCAACACAGGCCCAGACACCTTTCAAGAACAATTAAGACCACAAAGGCCGGCCAGAAGTGATCAGTCTTGTGAGCCGTGGCACCGCTGTCAGGGGGAGGGAGGGAGCAAGGGAGGGAGCGAGGAAGAGAGGCGAGAGGGAGAGAGAGAGGGGGTCGGTGATGCTGGGCGTGAGGTGAGGGAGAGGGTGAGGGAGGACAGGTAATGGGGTGAACAACGAGGTTCATGAGCTATGAGGTTATAAGCAGTTAGTTACATCATCTTCAATTTTCTCGAAGGAAAAACTTTAATGTATTAACTGCCACACGCGCACCGGTGGCGTCCGAGATATTCGGGATGCAGCCGGGTGGCAACACTGTCTCGACGTCGGTTAAGCATGTGCGGAAAGAAAGGGGAAGAGGGAAGGGGGAGGGGGTAGAGGCACCTTTGTTCACAATGGTCATCTATAACTGACCTGGCACCCATACCCATCATGACGTCCGACATCGTTATTTGCTGAACACAACGACCTTCATTTATAGGAACAAACATATTCATACATAGTCTCGGTCAGCCTGGCAGCTCCTTCCACTTTCCTCCCCGACATACATACGCACTTATTCCTAAATCAACTTCCTATATTGTCCCAAGCTGTAGACAAGGGGGAAATGAAATGAGCGTCATGTAAGTGGCATGAACAGATACGCACACAACCTGCACAATGCTGCACAAGGAGAAATTTGACTTGCAGGTCATGTTTGCACAGGACTGCACAAGCAAACTCAATACCGGCCACACTTCAAGTCGAAAAACTACCCAAGTAAAACAGTCTCCGCCTCCAACAATGGCCACCAGCTGGGGCCTGTGTGGGGAGGATTGTCCGAGAGAGAGCAACGGGGTTTTGGGACTCGGTAATATAGTCATTACGGGAGTATTGTGCGCAAGTTACGATCCGGACCGGCGTCACGGCTGGCGGAGCTCGCTACACGCTTCGTCAAGGCCTACACAAAGGCGCTCTTTCATCCTGTCCGAGATCCACATGTCAACACAAGACTCGCTGGAGATCATATGCAGCTATTGTAACCGGCACACACAATCTTCCTCTTTCTCCCTCTCTTTCATTTCTGGTCTCGGTTTCTTGTATCATTTATATTCAATCTCCCTGCTCTCTCTCTCTCTCTCTCTCTCTCTCTCTCTCTCTCTCTCTCTCTCTCTCTCTCTCTCTCTCTCTCTCTCTCTCTCTCAATACAACTGAGCCAGTTGTGTGCATCCGGCCAGGAATGAGTCACGAACGGTCTGAGTGCACGCTCTTTGTAAACTATGAAAGCAAGTACTTTTACCTGCAGATCTAAAATTACTAAATTACTAAATTACCTGCAGATCTAAAATTACATTAAAACGCAAACCAACAACGCACACACACAAGCACAAACACACACACCAACTCACTCACTCACTCACTCTCTCTCTCAGTCTCACTCACACTCACACTCACACTCACCCATCCAAGCGCCCACTCACCCACTCTCTCTTTCAAACACAAAAGGCAAAAGCGGAAGAAAAAAAATACCGAGACGCAGATAAACAAGAAGAAACAAAACTTTTCCCACACACAGACGGATAAATAATCGCGCCGCAAATAACCCACTTCCGCACATGTAATCACGCACAAGGACGCCAACTTTCGAGCCCCATTAAATACACGAAGGAACATTTACGATAATGAAGATAACAGTAGTAGTAATTACTTGCAAGCTGCCCGACACATGATCACCGTCCCGACCCGAGATGTTGCCAAGACAGCGAGTTTCCTTAGGACGGACAAATCCAGGCAACACCTTGGGAGATGTCGGCTGCTACCTGCCGACACCCTGGCATGGCCTACCGCCCCTCCCGGGAGTATTTACAAGGGGCATTGACATTGTATCTTCCTGGAAATCTCTTCCCTCGGGCCCCAAGAACGGGCAGAGGAATGGTGGAGGGACGGAGGAATGGGGGAGGGACGGAGAAATAGGGGTGGAAGGAAAGGGAAAGAAGAGAGGTTGAGGAAGGGAAAAAGAGAGGTAGAGGGAGGGAGGGAGAGAGGTGGAGAGAGGTAGAGGGAGGGAGGGAGAGAGGGAGGGGGAGGGAGAAAGAGAGGGAGGGGGAGGGAGAAAGAGAGGGAGAGAAGGAGAGAGGGAGGGAGAAAGGGAAGGAGGGGGAAGGAGGAGAAGGAGGGGAGGGAAGGGGTGGGGGAGATAGAGATAGATAGATAGATAGATAGATAGATAGATAGATAGAGAAGGGATGGGAGAAGAGAAGAGAGGAGAGGAGAGAACAAAACGGGAAAAAAGGAGAGAAAAGAGAAGAGAAGAGAGAGGAGTGAGGAGAGAAGAGAGAGGAGTGAGGAGAAAGTGGGCAGAGGCGGGGAGGGAGGAAGGGCATTTAACATCAAACCAGAGAAGCATTTACATCCCAGACGATTAACTGCGCCCTCGCTTAACATGCAGATTAAGTGGCACGTTGGTGGCGGCCCTCCCATTCCTTGGGCTCCCGGGCACTTGTGGGTCACCTGATTGAAGACCCGGTGGCAGCGGGGAGGGAGGGGGTCCATTCCGCTCCTAGATTGGATTTGGATTGATAATTAAGGGGGAACATTACCTGGTGGTTGCGGAATGAGAATCAGGCTCGAAGTAGTGGTGGTGACGTGAAGGCAAAAAGAGCTATTCATCTTTCTCACGACTCTGAAGTCTTTATATTTACATACTTATATTACAACAAAGGATGTAAAAAAAAAAGAATAAAAACACGTATTACGCAAATAAGAGAAAAGGGGGATATGAGGGACAGGAAGAAGGGAATTTATGCACATTCCCTGATACATATCATATCAGTGCCGCGCCGCATTCTTCCATTTCCGTGATCCATTTCGCAAAACGCATGATACCTCTTACGTACTGTACACAATATTCTATTTCTCACCACCTTTTCCTTCTCCCTCTCCCTCTCCCTCTTCCTTTTCCCCTTTCTCTCTATCCTTCTCTTTCTTTTTTCCTTTCCCTCTCCCCTTCCCTTTCCTTTTCCCCTTTCCTCTCCCCCACTCCCCCCTCTCGCCATCAAATATTTCCTATTTTTCTTCTTGATCTTACGACCTGCTGACAAAAGAGGCCGCCTCACATGGAGGGGGGTTTTCGGAGGACTCGAAAACCCTAATCTTTCGTTATAAATTGAGCCAGATATAATAAATTCGGTCAAGGCTGTAGTAAATAATGGTTAATGCATTTCATCGCTGATAATGCATTGTAAATGATTTAATGGAACTCTAATGGTAATGCTGCAGCCTCTCATCGACCATTAGTGTAAAAACGGCCAATGCAATAATGTCAATTTACAGCAATTATCCGGCGATTCAGAAGTACTGCCACGAAATTTATCACCGCCACCTCATCGTTAACAAATCGTAATGGGTACTTCCAAGCACGGACCTGTGGTACTGATGATACTGGCCGAGGCCGTAATAACAACACCAATGATAACAATACGGATGGCTACCACGCATGCATATAAAGCAAACGCCAACGAGAGCAAACAAGACAACACGGAACATCGCGAACGTAAACAAAAGCACGATAAGGGATTCTCAACACCTTTCTCGACAATGCAATCAGGATTACCAAAAATAAAGAGCAAGTGAGAGATACGATGAAATAAAAGAGACAGACTAGCTTATATTGGGTTAATAAGAACGACACTGTAAAGGCAAGCAACTATTTTGATACTTTACACGTCGGTAAAGTATACCCACACCATACCGCACAATACCTCTATATATCACACCTGTCACGACTTCCCACAATAAGAAACATACAATAATAAAACCTACCCCCCCCCCCGCTAAAAAAGGCCTAAGGGCACGCTGAACCTCTTCTCACTAAGCTATCAATAACAGCCGAGGCGGACACCCACCAAGCCATGTTATTGCGCCGGTGATACCATGTCCTCCGGCGTGATACCAACGGAAAAGCGGTAGCAGTTGTGGGCGCGGGATGGGGTACTCTCGGAACCGAATGGTCTGTCGTAATCAAATAGGCCTCTTTAATTGTCTTTTCTTCGAAGGCTCGTGGGGGGTATTGTGAAATATGGTGGGGGGACGGGGGGGAGGAAGGGGGTGGGGGAGAAAAAGGAAAGGAGGAGGAGGAGGAGGAGGAGGAAAAAAATAGGATACAAATATATGAGGAACTCAAAGGAGGAAGGAGGTAAGTACAGGAGATAAAGCGACAAGAACTTTGGCAGAAAGAAACCAGATATCGAGGGAGAGAAAAAAGGTAAAAAAAAAAAAAAAAAAAAAAAAAAAAAGTTCAAAGAAAAAATAGAACCTACCAACCTAAAAATAAAAAGAAGCCAAAGAGAAAGGGAAGAATCGATCGAGGCCGTCGCCAGGAGCGCGCCGGGCTCTTTAAAGGCGCATCAAGAGAAAATCCGCGCTCCGTAATTTCCCTCCCTTGAGCATCTTCCGTCGCGCTGCCGGGAGGGTCAGGTAACGACCAAATATGCTAATTAGAGGTTAAAGTTATGCAAGGATGAGAAACTTCCTCTGCGGCCATCTAGATTCCCGCTCCACATTCTTTCCGGCATATGAGCATCCGAGGAAACGCAGATGAAGTAAGGAGGGCCAACGGACGAACGCTGGTTTCTTCTCTTCTCTTCTCTTCTCTTCTCTTCTTCCCCTCCTCTTCTTTTCCTCCTTCTTCTCCACCTTTCTTTTCTCCCTATGTTACTGTTTATAACGTCCATTGATGCTGGGTCATGATGGGGTCACGGGTTCAGAAGATAATTACCATCCAAGCCGCAGATCTCTTCTGCAGCATTTACACGAACTCACGAGAAAAAAATGCCATTCTTCTTCGCAAGGCTTACCATTACCACGATTATGATGTGATCCCACTTTCATAACATCATTAACTTCTGTGTTATTACCAGCCTGCCTCTTCCTCTTCCCCCGCCAACCTCTTACACTACTAATTCGTCTCTGTTCGTCTTCTTCCCTTCTCCTTCCTCCTCTCCCTCTCTGTGTCAATCTCCCTCTCCGTCTCTCTCTCCCTTTAATATTCAGCATCTTCGAATCCAAATCATCAATCCGCTTCTCCCTACATCTCCTAGCACCCATCACTTGGGCGTAAAGCAACTCCAAGCAGATCTCTCTCGGGCAGGTAGCGTTCCCGTCGCCATGGCAACGCCTCGTGGTAAACAGAGGATCCTCTCATTACGAGCGAAGGACCCGTGCAATGGCCCTTCCCCTTTGTTAATTACACGGACCTATGATTTATACGCGAATCTTACGCAGCGTCGGCGAAGGGGCTCTGCCGGAGATTAATTAACGAGGAGTCGGAGTCTTTAAGAGGATCCGGTCCCGTTGATAGTCTTGAGAGCGCACCAGTCCGGGGCTGGATGTCATCCCCACTTAAGGAAAGGATGGGAAAGGGGAGGAGGAGGGAAGGTCGCGAGGGGAAGCACAGGAAGCAGGAGAGAGAGGTGAAGTACTGGGAAAAGAGTAGGAGGAGGTTCTTGTCATGTATGTAACATTTTCCACTTCTTTTTCTTCAGACGGAAACAGAAAATTAATCTTTATTGGACTCTTCAACTCTCTACGCTGTCAAAACAACATCAGAGTCACTTTTCCATAACGACAAGAGGCTTAGCTCCCCCTTATCACTCTCCCCATCCCCTGGGGCGTGGGACTCCTCCCTGCCCTGGAACCCACATACCACCTCTCCTGACTTTACCAGGGCTAGAACGCTAACTAATTGTAGTGAAATACTATATTTTCTTTCTTCATTCCATTGCCCCCCCCCCCCCCCCAATTGTTCTTTCTTCTTAATCTTAAATTAAATAACTCTACTTTGTAGCAATATTTAGGAACCGCATTCAATTTGTTTC
>NC_061837.1:7227040-7229540 GCF_019202785.1 Penaeus chinensis
GAATTTAATCTCGCTCTCACACACGGCCTCGCCTGCACGAGAATTATCGTCCCGCGAAGCCCGGCCGGAATGACTCGAACACCGGCAATCAGAATCACTTAGAGCGAACTCGGACGGGCAACCACGACGGCCCTAAACTCGCTTCGACACGAGCAATGGCTCTGCAACGGCCTCTTGCCGTGTACTCAGCGCGTTGCAATCACACGTCCACCTCGCCCGCCCCGTTGCAAAAATTCAGAACAATGAATGTCCGATAAGCTAATGAAATCCTCAATTAGCCACCTAATCTCGCTAAGCAAATAACCCACATTATCCGCTCGTAAAGTAATGCTTTTTTGTGCGTGATCCCTTAACCATTACAATACTAACCTTTTCATTATAGTTAAAAAGGTTAATTATCAATAACGTAGAGTTCTCTCGGCAAAAAGATGACCCAAGGTAGCGTTGATGCCTGGTACGTAATTACCATTCAAATACCCCGGTGGTTTTGGTAGAGCAGGGGGCCTATTATCCACAGTTCACTGTATAATGAGGACATATCCACAAGCAGTACAAAAATCACACCATCTGTTCATCCCGAAACCGGATATGCCATCCTGCATGTAAACCTGCCAGCTCTTCTGTTCTAAGTGTAATTGCTTCTGAAACCATTTGGAATCTAATTTACAAACCATCTATTATCTCTCACAGAGCTTTACTTATACACGGTTTTGTCGATTTGTTGTTACCTCCTATTTTTTTTATTTGGCTTTCATATTTCGGGCTTCCCTTCCCCCTGCAATGCCCGCCCCCACCCAGCCAGCCCCCACCCAGCCAACCCCCCCCCCACCCTTCGCCCTATCATCCAGATACCTTTATGGCATCTACCTTGACCCCCCCCCCTCCATCCTCCTCCACCCCAACTGCGGTACCTACCCAGATGGAGCTGATAACGGTAGAGTTGCCCAGAGCCTCGAGGAAGCGATATGTAAATGACCCGATAAAACGACTCTTAATAGCCTAAAGGACATTGTGGTGTTCGATCTCAACTGATACTGATGTACGAGATAGTTTAAGTGGAAATAGTGCACGTTTCGCCCGGTTTATGGCTTGCCCGAACAGAACCTACATAAATACAAGAACAAACTACATGAACACACCAGAAAGGATATCCACGGGAAACGAAACGCATTTCATCACTTTGGCCAAAGCAGAGCGAGTTAATTATAGATTATATTAGCATCGGTATGTTCTTCAGAGCACGATGTTATAGATTACGTTAGCACTATTTACGAGCGTAACAAATAAGCCGGGCCACACACATGGCCAGGCTGCTTGGTCATGGGGGGGCCATCTTGATACCTGGCCTCTTGAGAGCTCAAATCAAAGCGACATGCAGCGAGATGAACAAACTACAAAAATGCAGTCTCAAAATAATGAACGTTTAATCATGCATAGCATAAAAATCGATAAATTCGCGAAGAATCTGGAAGTTATGACAAGGCTACAAGTCAGCACATTGTAAAAGTTCACACGAAAATAAATCGTGCAAAGCTTTCGGACCGAGAAAAAGGCTAGCGTGTCGACCCAGCTGAGCAGCCCTCAGTAGGCGGCGCGGCCTGTATGAAAAGGCGGGGAGGGAGGGGGCGAGTTGGAAGGCAGGGAAAGGGGCGGGACGAAGGGAAGGAGGGGGAAAGGGCAGGGAAGGGGGGGGCCTTGACCGTGCCGAGCCTGAATTCGTCACACATAAAGACATAGCTTATACCCGATGTTAATGAACCTGGCCGAGAGAAACAATAGCCCACATCGCTCACTGCAATTAATGTAATAATCACATTAACACTCCGATTTAACGACTCCAACGTCACTTGCTTGAGGTTAACTAGAATTTGTTTCCCCTTGCGAATTTACAGCGCGATCGCTTCGGCCGAGGGAAGAAGAAGGATGAGAGAGAGGCGCAAATGAGTGTCAAGCGAGAGAGTGCGAGAGGCGCGGATCGGCCGCCACCGCATTCATCTTCGCCGAGTGACAGCCACTGGATCCCCCGTGTGAAATATCACTGTCTCATTTCAAAGTGAAATCGCAATCCGGCTTGAGAGAAACGGGAGGGAATAATAGCCCCCAGGAGAGAGGGGCGCTTAGCGAGAGAGAGAAAAAAAAACGCCATATAGAGGTTAGATCTTCCAGTACGAAAAATGATTGCCAATGCCATATAAGCTCGCCTCCCATTACCACGATTTTCTGCGAATTAATTAGCGGTCGACGCAGCCTCCTTTCCGACGGGGAATTCGCCGTAAGGTTCGGACGAAAGAACCTTCACAAACTACGGAGACGCAACGAGACGGTCGTATAGTGCAGGGCGTTGAATCGCTGTGGCAATCATGGGGGGAGTAAAGGACGTAGGCACATGATAAGGGAGGTCAGGTGGTGGGGTTCATGACTCAACAGGTGGCAATCCGACCAGCTGCACGAACGTGCTAGCTAATCGTTTAATCAGATTGACAATGGACACGCTTCAATT
>NC_061837.1:7234540-7264540 GCF_019202785.1 Penaeus chinensis
CGCAACCAAGCCAACCCGCACGGACACATCTTCCCTCTCTCCAGACATTTGGCTGACGACACCTGCGCTACCGCCCACGCCTCCACTCCTCACTTCACGTGTGCGTGTCACGAAAAAGGGTCATTTTAACCCTTACATTCTACGCGAGAACATGTCTACCAACTCATGCAAAGACGTTCGTCGATCATACACGCATCAGAGTTTCACGAACACTCCCAACACAGAATATCCAGTCATCGGGAAAATGGGAGGAAAAGACCTTGGAAGGACATAGTACATCCCATTTACGTCCAATGATACATATGGATCAATGCTTCTTAGCCAATCAGCTACTTAATCTCCCTCTCTCTCACCGTCTCCTTTTCCCCCTCTCTGACACTCACTCGCTCAACTCTCATTCTCACACACTCCCTCACTATTACACATACCCGCAGATTCACATACACTCACACTCACTCATTAGTACTCACACACTCTCAGATTCACTCTCACTCCTACATACATTCTCACACACTAACTCTCCCTCCCACATACATTCAAATACTCTCACATAAAGCCAGTGTACCCATCCGCTCACTTGCTCGCACATCCGTAAGTCCGTGCGTGCGAGCCTCAAATGAGCAAGCGCTAGTAACTCAACAAGAAGCCCGGAATCTTTAAAGCCCATTTCAGCCGTCATCATATCGAGGCTCGAAGACAGTGCTATCCTGCGTACCGTACTTTAGGCTGAGCATTCCGTAGGAAAACTATTTTAACTTGACCTTTCCTATTCGCGTCGGCGGGGTTTAGCTGCTTAAAGCTGGAGATGCCTCAGTACTTACCTGGAAAAAAAAAAATAATAATTAGCACGTACTAATCATATATTAAAAAAAAACATCATTTAAGAAATACATATAAATATGCCTGTGTCCGGAAACGCTATGAGCTTACAGATTAATTAATTACCTCCACGGAGCTTCTAATTAAGCGCGTAATTCTTTCTAAACATACCACCCCTACCTCTGCATACCGCGCACTGCCTCATGCACACGGAAAATTATTCCCTCCATCTTTGCACTTCCCAGACAAAACTGCGCGCGCAAAGAACCTTCCAAGGGCTGGCGGGTCGGAGGGGTCGGAGGGGTCGGAGGGGGAGGGGGGTAGGTGAAGAGGGAAAGGAGAAGGAGCGAGACGCCAAGTGGGTGGATGGGGAGCAGGCAGAGGGGAAGATACAGAGGGGAAGGAGTAGGTGGCGGGGATGGGGGTGGTGGGGGAAAAGGGAAAGAAAGAGAGGAAGAGAGCAAGGAGAGGAAGAGAGCAAGGAGAGAAAGAGAGAAAGAGAGAAAGGAGAGGAAAAGAGAGAAAGGAGAGAAAGGGAGAGGAAGCAGAGGAAGAGAGAAAGGAGGGAAAGAGAGAGAGGGGGGAAGGTGTAAAACTGCGCATACCATCATCAAAGTGGTAGAGTGCCTACATTTCCTGCACACAGAGTGAAGACATAAGTGCTCGGGTTAATTGAGCTATACACTGCATGCAAACTCCCGCGGTTGCCGGCTGCCCCCGCCCAATCCGCGAATCACCTTGTTCCGGGGAATCTGACGGCGGAACATGACGGAACTTCGCCCTTGCTAGAAAGGTGTGGAACGAGCTCAGAGAAGAAGAAAAAAACAAAAAAACAAAAGAGAGTGCGCGAACCGGTGTTTCTGACTATGAATACAAATGGTGCCGTTCAATAATGAGGAATGAATTATTGATACAACAGAAAAAAAAATGGAAACGGGTTTACCAATGATGAAGTGATTAACTGCGTATCGAAGGGGACGAATAATTTACGCTGTCTATATTGCGAGGGAGAGAAAGATCTGCGCCTCCAGGTACGTTTAAAAGACAAATACCTACCGTGCATTTTCACAGCGCATACGAAAAAAATCCTCGCAAAGTAAAGGCTGCACATTTCGCGAGATAAATACTGTGAAAAAGATGAAAATTATAATTCAGGGAAAAATGAAAAGTTCAAAAATGAAAAAAAAAGCCAGGTAGGTCGACGGTAAGAGTGGAGGAAGAAGAGGATCGGGGTAAAAGCGAGATGCGAGGGGCGGCGGAGGGAAGCTGGCGAGAGGGGAGAGAGAGGGAGAGGGAGAGGGGGAGGGGGAGGGAGAGGGAGAGGGAGAGGGAGAGGGAGAGGGAGAGGGAGAGGGAGAGATAGAGATAGAGAGAGAGAGAGAGAGAGAGAGAGAGAGAGAGAGAGAGAGAGAGAGAGAGAGAGAGAGAGAGAAAGAGAGAGAGGGGGGGGGGGGGGAGAGAGAGAGAGAGAGAGAGAGAGAGGGGGGGGAGAGAGAGAGAGAGAGAGAGAGAGAGAGAGAGAGAGAGAGAGAGAGAGAGAGAGGGGGGGGGGGGAGAGAGAGAGAGAGAGAGAGAGAGAGAGAGAGAGAGAGAGAGAGAGAGAGAGAGAGAGAGAGAGAGAGAGAGAGAGAGAGAGAGAGAGAGAGAGAATGTGAAATAAGGCAATAATTAAAAAAAAAAAAACAGACAGAAGACAGAAAAAAAATGACGGATAGACAAAGGAAGAGATGAGAGGGATAGCAAAAGCTATGCATGAGAGTGACATGCAATACGCAAAGATATGGAGGAAAATCCAATACTTAACAAAGGGCAATAAGGAGGAAACTAAGAGATATAAAAGGAGGAAAGGAGTAGAGGAACATACGAATGCAAGTTAAAAAAACAAAAAAAACAAAAACGAGACAGAAAGGTAAGAGGATAGAGTGTGACACGAAGGGAGGGAGAAATGCAAGAGGGGGGGGGGGGGGCGAAGAGACGCAGAAGAGCAGAGCGGAGAAGAGGGTGAGTCAAAGGGAAAGAGAAAAGCAAGGGGCGGAGACGAATGCAGGCAAGAAGAGAGAAAGAAGACAAGGGGGAGAGAGAGAGAGAGAGAGAGAGAGAGAGAGAGAGAGAGAGAGAGAGAGAGAGAGAGAGAGAGAGAGAGAGAGAGAGAGAGAGAGAGAGAGACGGAGGGTGAACGCAAGGTATGCATTGGATCGATGCGAAAGAAGTAGAGCACAGGTTCACGGGGTCCACAAGCAGAGTACATCAGCAGCGCGTCTCCATCGTGCAAGTCAAGGAGGATTGGGAAGGAGAGACTCAGGAGGTCCAGGAAGAAGTGGAAGAGGTGAGAGAGGAAGGAGGTCCAGGAAGTGGTGGAAGAGGCGAGAGAAGGACGAGGAGGAGGAGGAGGACGACGAGGAGGAGGAGGAGGAGGAGGAGGAGGAGGAGGAGGAGGAGGAGGAGGAGGAGGAGGAGAAGGAGGACGAGGAGGAGGAGGAGAAAGAGGAGGAGGAGGAGGAGAAAGAGGAGGAGGAGGAGGAGAAGGTTGAAGGGGGCGTCTGCTGCTGAAATAACGGGCGAGAAAGGGGAGAGGCGAGAATGAAAACAGAAAAAGTGGTGGGAAGGAAAAAGAAGAAGGGAGGAGGGAAAGGAAGAGGATGCGGGAGAGTAAGGGGGCACGAAGGGAGAGAGGAGGGAGGGAAGAAGGCTCAGAAGAAAGAAAGAAAAAAAAAAGAGAGAGAGAGAGAGAGAGAGAGAGAGAGAGAGAGAGAGAGAGAGAGAGAGAGAGAGAGAGAGAGAGAGAGAGATAGAGAGAGAGAGAGAGAGAGCAACGACTAGGACTGTTTTGCAGCTTTATGTTATAGAGACAGAAAGAGAGACAGAGAGAGAGAAAGAGAGGGGGGGAAAGAGAGAAGAGAAAAGAAGAGAAGAGAAGAGAAGAGAAGAGAAGAGAGACTATTCCAAGTGATATACGGGGAATGAATATGGAAAGAGAGATGGATAAAGTTGACAAGGGAGACGAGGTGCGAAAGGGTTAAACCAGATACAAGGTGAGGGTCAATGTAGTGATAAAACAGAGGGGAAAGTGAGGAAAGGATTGAAGAAAGATAATAAAGAGGGAAAAGAAAGAATACAAAAAGGAAATAACGCCTTAGGCGATGGGGGACGGAGTGAAGGGGATGTAAAACATGCATGTATACTTTCATACGACATACATTATACATTATGCATGCATGCAACTAAGCACACCAACACAGAAAGAAAGACATATTCACGCACGCACACGCGCACACGCTCACACACTCACATACTCGCACATATAAAACACACACACACACACACACACACACACACACACACACACACACACACACACACACACTCTTATACTTACACTTACACACACCCACACCCACACTTATATTTACACTTGCACACACACTCACTCACACTTACACTTACATTTACACACACACACAAATCAAAGCACAAACCTACTTTCCACAACCACCCAAAAATAAAACACGCAAGTAAGCAGACGAACCGAAACAGATCCCCCCTTTCATTTCTGCAACCCGCAGATGCACGCACACACGCACACCCACACAGGTACGACACGCTTGTGCCTCGCCTGGGCGCCAATGAAACAAAATGGCGGCGAGACTCGAGGTTCCCCGAGTCATAAGGCTTCATAAACAGATATTCCCTGATCATCATTTCGTGAGGCTAGGGTAGCGGCGGGGCAACCTCGCTCTTCTGGGCATAACCTGTGGCTTCGTGCTTGCCCATTCTTCAATTCGCCGGAACTAATCTCAACGGTGGCAAGAGAATTCTCAACTGTGGTATTTATGTAGATTACCGAGGAATTACAGGTGGGAGGTATGAAGTATAAGCTCATACGATGAAAAATACTGAAATCCATGTTGTTAAACTATTGACGTCATTATTCTTCGAACTATCGTCTCTCTACTCCAGTGCACTCCTAATATAATTAATAAGTTCGGCAAAGCTATTTAAAAGAATATCGAAATGATATTTGTTGCATAATTCTTAACAAAAAACAAAAAAATAATAACTAATAAATGACAACAGATTATAGTAATGATAGTAATGACGATAATGATGATGATGATGGTGATGATTATTATTACTAGTATTACAATCAATCTTACTCTTACTAATAATATTAGCATTGTTGTTACTATCATTATCATCATTCATACTATTAGTATTATTATTATAATGATCATTATCAATATTATCAGCATTATCATTATTATTATAATCACCATCATAACAATAACAATAAAAATAACCTACAAAACCTACAACAACAATGAGGAATACTAATACTAATACTAATAAAACAATAATAATAACCATAATAATAAAAAAAATAATAATAATGATAACTACAATAACAACAGCAATAATGCTAACAATAATAACAATAATATTAATGATTATGATAATAACTAATAGTAATGATAAACACAATAATAATAATAATAACATCAATAATAATAAATAATAATACATAACCACAACAACAACAATATTAATAATAATAATAATAGCAACAACAGTTACGGTAGTAACGATAATGATAAAAATAACGTAACCACTACCAATGATAATAGGAATAATAATATTAATTCTAATGATAATAATGACGATGATGATGATGGTAATAATAATAATAATAATAATAATAATAATAATAATAATAATAATATTAATAACGATAATAATAACAATAATAACAATAGTAATAATAATAATAATTCCAATAATAATAATGATAATAATTCCAATAATAATAATGATGATAATAATTAATAATAATAATGATGGTAATAATTAATAATAATCAATAATACAAATAATAAAAATAATAATAATAATAATAATAATAATAATAATAATAATAATAACAATAATAATAATTTCCATACTAGTAATACGTTTCCCAGTCCCCCCCTGCGCCGTCCCCCAGCGACCTCCTCCCCCTCGACTCCCGCCCTCCGCGCATCCTCGTTCGTTCCATCTCGTCCTCGACACCTCTTCCCACATGCCCGGCGTAGCGCTCTTCCCCGACGTTGTCAGCGAGTGTAACTTGAGATATCGGTGATGATGTGGGAGCCGTGACGGCGTCAAAATTCTCGCCGTTGCCGCCCGCCCGTTCCTTTCTGCCACTGCCATTTCCCGCCCAACGGCCCTTAATTCATGCTGTAATTCAAGCCCATTCATGCAAAAATCGTATATGCCCATCCATACGAAGCTTTTCTGACACGGGGACGGATCTAGCGCTGGCCGCGACACTGCGAAACTCTATCCCTGATTTAGAAAAATATATAATAATATTCGGAAAATAAGTCTTGGCAACTTCGTGGTTTGGCACCGTATGTAAATGAGGTAGAGATCTAAAGAGCTTCATGTGGCACTGTGACTCTCTTAGCAGCATGTTGGACAGATTGGCTAGGGTGATGGGCAGTGGGGCGTGGCCAGTAAACTTTGTGGGGTGTCAGGCATGCGTGAAGAGAGGAGACGAACCCCTCACTTTAAGCACATTTTCTCTTTTACGCCTCAAGGTTCGAGCTACTCTTTCAACACCACATAGTTATCTTCTAATTTAATGATATCGCGAAAGAAAATCAGATAGAGAAACGCGTTTAAAATGCGAAAACCGAGAAGTGTTTCACGTTTATTGAGATTCTAAAATCGGCGCCACTGGCACCTGTGAGTCCGGGCATCACGGCTGATCCCTTGGCACTCGCGTTGCTACTGTTCTTACCACACTTGAGGAACTCCCATAAATCTCATTTATTTCCCGCTGTAAACAGGCAGCGTTCGTCCTCTGCCACCTGCTTTACACAGCCTGTGAAGCTAAGCACAGAGAAATCACTAGTGAAAACTGAGAAAAAAATTACTAGATTTTGTAGCCAATCACGGCATTACTTCAACATTTTTTCATCCGCGATTAATTGCGCCTAACGAACATTCTTTACAACATCCTTCAATATATATGTATTAATAAAGCAAACACTTTTGCTTCGCCCTAACCTCAAAATACAAAAGTGTCCTGATCCTCCGAAAACTTCAGCATTTCATACTTTGCAACATTAAAGACACAGGAAGTATTTGTGCCTTTACCTTCTGGCAGCGCTGCCATAAAGGTGAAATGAAAGACTTTGCTCGCGTTTGCGAAAATGTTTACAATCGTCAACAACCAGCTAAGTAAACAACTCAAAAACTATAATTCCCGTTCGGTCCTCTTCTACCGAGACCCCTTCCTTCAAAGAAACGTACAGCACTCTCGGTTATTTCTCCTTCTCCTCCTCCTCCACCACCTTCCCCCCCTCCCTTGGCTTTCACCCTTCGTCCATCCATTCCACACTGCCTTCCTGTCCTGCCCTTCTACTCCCGCCAGTTTGAGCTTTATGTCAGTTTTATGATCTGGTTGCGACGGAGGGAGCGGCGACGCGGCCTCTTGCACGGCGAGGTTCCAGGAACGGCTACTGAATCCAGGAATCCAGAGGCAAAAAAATTAATGAAGCGAATATAATTCACTGGGCATTCAGGGGAGGGAAGAGAGAACAAAGGGGAGGACGAGAATGGACAACAAGAGCAATACGAATGAAAAATCTTAAAATAACTCACAAAACACGAGACCCATTCATGTACACTCTCTCGCCCTTCCTTGAGTAAAGCTATAACACGGGGAGGGTTCGTTATCGGAGACGACGAAGACCTGCACCCTTGGACATATATATGACCCCTACGTCTTTTCCCTTGGAGGAGCATCAGTTCTTACCAGTTTGCTAACTAGGGGACGAAAAAAAGCCTCCTCGAGATAAGTGAGGTAATATCCCACTGAGTTATGGCACCATGAACGCCTCCCTCAATGCCATTTTCGCGGCCCTAAACAAAAGATAAGATCATATCTCTGAAAACATTTGAGTCACAGTGCCATATATCTGTGGTGGAAGCGACACCCACGCCACCCCATGCTGTCACAGACGTGGCATTCGCTGGCAGTGCCCCTTGTAACGGCGGCGATAGAGGCACAGGAACTAAAGGCCTCCAGGGCATTGGAGGGAACATCTGCACTGAAAACGATGTCCAGTGTAGAAATCTACCATGCGTCTTGATTTTAAAAATACCAAGAACAAAATATCACAAAAAAAATAAAAAATAAATTATATTCAGAAAAGCATTCAATGTATACTACATGTATCCATGACGTTACTCTTCTCGAAACAGGAGATTATGAAGCCGCAAAAAAGAGATGTTATAAAAAAGAGTTGTTATAAAAAAAGGGAATCCGATAGAAAGTGAAGATATAGAGCGAATACGTTTGATAAAACCGTATAAAAGCGTAATCATAAATAAAAATGCTAAAGAGAGACGAAACACGACCCACGATAAATAAGCACGCAGCGTGATAAAAGAGACGAGACACGCACACGGTGAAGAGGGCGTCTGCAAAGGAGACGAGAGGGGAGAACGAAAAGGAAAGTAGGGGGACACGCATAATATAAGCACAGGAAGGGGAGGGGACACGTGGACGAGGAAAAGGGGGGGAGGTGGAGAGAGGAGGGGAAAGGTTGGAAGAGGAAGAGGAAAGAGAGGAAGAGGAAGGGGAAAGACAGGGGAGAAAGGAGAGGAGCGAGCCGAGAGGAGAACGGGGAGGAACAAACAAAGATAAGCAACGCATCCAAAGGGGAGAAGGGCAAGGAGGGGCAAGGGGAGGGGCGAGGGGAGGGGCAAGGAGAGGGGGGAAGGTTACATTCCAGTGGCATCCTTTGGTGACAACTGTCGGCACTCGTTATTTGTGAAGTGTTACAAGCGGATGCCACAAAACCGCGTTACTGGCACCGCGAGGGTCACGCACCTTTGCGCGAGTCCTTCCCGGACGGGAGGCACACACGCGAAGAGGGAAGAGAGAGGAAGGGGGAAGGGGCGGAATAAACTCGAGAGAGGGTAAGAGAGGAAAGAGCGAATAAAGAAGAGGGAAATTCTGAGAGCCTGAAGAAGTATCCCGGGAAAACGGCTTAAAAAGACTAACCTATGGGAAATACAGCCTCTGATAACAGTCTACAGTGCGCTAGAGGGAGGCAGTTACGTCTACTCTTTCGTGGGGGACAATAAATATTCCAATTAAAAACTCATTAAGAGATGATAATAGCTTCATGAATAGCCTATCTATTTAACGAATGCTCTCCGATATCCTAATGAGAAAACTGCTACTTTCATTTTCTAATCTATTTAAACTGGCTTTGGTTATAGTCCTCGTATCTCACCTCTATCTCCCGTTTCCTCGTCTCATGGAACCGAGAAAGGGAAAGCCTATCCCTAAAGATCTGCGGGAACGAACCGCTGTGAACCTCCGCCCGAGAACCACGTGTGAACCGGGGTGAGAGAATACCTCACGGAAAAAGGGGTGCGGGGGAGGAGGAGGAGGAAGGAAGGGGAGGGAGAGAGAGGGAGGGGAAGAGAAAGTGAGTGAGACAAAAGACACATGAGAGCTTACATGGGGGAGATTAAACAAAAACAGAAGGGGAGGACATAGAGGAAGAGAAAAGGGGTTGTGAGGGAGGGAGAAAGAGAGGAAGAGAGAGAGAAGGGTGGGGGGAGGCAGAGGTAAGGGAGAGAGGAGGAGGGACCCAGCGGAGCTCGAGTGCCTAGGTCTATTGACACCCCGGCAGAGGTAGGTAGATGAAGTGCCACTCGAAGCCTGACCTTAAGTGCGAGGTGACATAAAGACTAATTCCCCGTGGCACATGGATTCTAATCCCCCTCTTTCCCCTCCTCCTCTCTCGTATTCTTTTCTTACACTGCAAGACAATGGGTATTTCGTTCTTAAAATATGTCTCCCCCCAAAGCCTCCCCCGTGTTCCTTTGTCTCAATATCGGTCTTCGTCGTTAGCGTATCTGTCTCCACGTCTATTAACCATAGATCTCCCTTCTGGCCGAAATCGTATGAGGCAATTTATGCAGGATACCATGCTGATGGCGGCGGAACGGGGTGCTGACGCCTTGGTTCTCGATGGGGAGGCCAGCCGGGAACCTTTTCCCAATGCATTGAGTCAGTGCATCATATAGGACCTTCCTAATGATTAGAAAAGACAGTGGTAAGACGGACGGGAGAGGGAAGGGGAAGGGAAGGGAGGGAAGCAATAGGAAGGAGAGGGAAAGAGAAAAAGAGAAAAAAGAGAGAAAGAGAAAAAAGAGAGAAAGAGAAAGAGAAAGATAAAAAGAGAGAAAGAGAAGGAGAAAGAAAGAGAGAGAGAGAGACGAGAGAGAGAGAGAGAGAGAGAAGGACGGAAGGCCGAAAACATGGAAAAGGAAAAATAAGAAAAGGGAAAAGAAGAGACGAAAAAGAAGAAGCGAAGACGAGAATGACCAGGAAAAAAGGGAAAGGGGGGAGCAGGGAAAGACAAGAGGCTGCAGGCAGGAAGAGGCCTATTCACCACCTCGAAGTGCTGTTGACTTCCGGCCCGAGATAGGCCTATGGCGGCTCTAGGTCTGTGTATAATAAAGGCAATAATGACGTATGTGGAGATAATGGGCACATATTGGAAGAGGTCGTTAGCACTCCTGTCGCAGCTGGGGAGCGAAGGGAAGGCGAAGGACAGCATTGGGAGATTTTAAAATGATTTTAATAAATGACAATAACAATAACAAAAACAACAATATTAATTGGCATAATAATAATAATAATAATAATAATAATAATAATAATAAAAATAATAATAATAATAATAACAATAATAAATAAATAAATAAATATATAATAATAGCAACAGTAATAATAATAATAATAATAATAATAATAATAATAATAATGATAATATTAATAATAGTAATAATAATGATAATATTAATAATAGTAATAATAATAATAATAATAATAATAATAATAATAATAATAATAATAATAATAATAATAATAATAATAATAATCAACAGTATCCGCGAAGTTAATGCCATATAAACTTATTTATATGGCTAATTATGGTGGTGGTGGTGAACCAACCTAATTTGAGGTGACAGTAAAAAAAAATCCAACAGATATAATTTCGGTAAATAAATTGACCGACGTAAAAACAAAATGCGAGCAACACCGATCACATTCTGCTAACTGTTAATGTCGTGATAAAAGGTCGGATCCTGACATATATCAATATTTTGTTGATTTGTCTCAATCTATGCTATTTTCTTTGCCTGTTTGTTCTGTGTTTATTATTGTTTGCGTGTGTGAGGTATGTGTGTGTGGGGTGGGGGTGGGGATGGGGGGGCGTGTACCATTGTGTACGTACAAGTGCCTTGTACACAATATTTCTGCAAGAATATAAGCGTGGGCGAAGGCAAGGCATCCAGCGTCTCCTCCCGCTCGCAAGAAGGCAAACCCAAGATGGCTGCCGAAAGGATTCGTGTAAACAACGATTGTTTCTTTGTTGGGCCTCGTCGTCCAGCAATTCGGGAGCGGATAATTAGATTTTTGAACTCCTGCAGACGATTTCGTCGAGTCTCGAGACTTTCTATTTTTTAAACCGGGACTGGGTCGTGATCCATTCATTACCATAGCCTTTGTCGTCGATGCATGCATGATGTTCAGGCACAAGCGAGCGAGGCAGCGCGGCCCTTGCATCACGTAAGTCAAATTTTGGCGTCGAGTGATTTTGAAAGGAGCATTGGAAAATCCGCCCGTCCAGGCAGAACCTTTCTTTTTTAATTCCGGCCGCCCGGCAGACCGAACTCGCGATTCCAGATTCCTTCGATCTCGTTCTTTAAACCAAAAAGAAATGACAGCCCAGGATTTTTCTTCTTTTACTTAACCAATTCAATTTCCTTTTCTATATCCACTAATACATCTATTCAGCCGCTCCTCTTTTTACAAGGAGCGCAGCCTACGGAGCCTAGCTTGTTTAACAGCAGAAGCCAAATACCGCCGGATGCAGAGGCCGAAGCGGACAAGCTCTTGCGCTCATAAAATACATATGCAGGAATGCAGTGGCAGCGAGGGAGAAAACAAAAGGTAAAAAAAGCAAAGAGCAAAAAAAATGCAAGACAGTCCAAACAATCTCCATTCCTCGCTACAAAACAGAATGAACGTGTAAAATGTGTCTAAACTATATTAATGAAGAGCGGGCCGTGCTAATCAGTTATTTGAAGAAAAAAATAATAACTACTTTATTTAATCATACAAATGTGGAATTTATTCGAATACGCCAATAGTAAAAAAAATCAAACAGAACAAAAAAAGTTTTATAAAAGAAGCAAAGCCCAGCCAAAATACCACTCTGTAAAATTAGGATTGCAAAGCGATTTTCACATAACTCAAAAATGTAACTTAAATAAAAATCTACTTAAAGAAGGAAGAAAGAGCATCACAGATTTTTATTAATGAAAAAGGCAAAGAAGGAAAAAAAAAGACAAGAAAAAAATGAAAACTAAAGAAAAAAATTACTTAGAACCAGAAAAATAACCGACGCACGGGTACAGAAAAAGGGAGGGGGGAGTAAAGAGGAGGCGGAAGGAGGGAGGCGGGAGGAGGGAGGAGGGAGGAGGAAGGAGGAGGTGGAAGGAAAGGGGGAAGGTGGAGGAGGAGGAGGAGGAGGAGGAGGAGGAGGAGGAGGAGGAGGAGGGGGGGGAGGAGGAGGATGAGGAGGAGGAGGAGGAGAAGGAGAAGGAGAAGGAGAAGGAGAAGGAGAAGAAGAAGAAGAAGAACAAGAACAATAAGAAGAACAAGAACAATAAGAAGAACAAGAACAATAATAAGAAGAACAAGAACAATAAGAAGAACAAGAACAAGAACAATAAGAAGAACAAGAACAAGAACAATAAGAAGAACAAGAACAAGAACAATAAGAAGAACAAGAACAAGAACAATAATAAGAAGAACAAGAACAAGAACAACAAGAAGATAAAGAAGGAGGAGGAGGAGGGAGAAGAAGAAGAAGAAGAGACGGTGACGGAGAGGAGCACAATTTCAAAAGCAAGAAAAGAGGGGAGAAAAGGAAAGGCAATAATGAGCAAGACGGTGGAAGCCAACGAGGAAGGAAGGGGAACGAGGGTGACAGAGATAACGGAGTCGCTAACGAGCGCACAGGGAGAGAGGGACTTGTCACTAACGACGGCCATCCAACGAAATAAAAATAAAAATAAAGATAATTTTCAAAAAATATACAAGACATGGAATTCTAAACTGTTAATTCCGTGGCGTTTATTTCACCGCTTTGACATGCTGACTAAATCTTTGCTTTAGTGACGATTTGAAAAATAATTAATACTTAGATAATCTGCAATCAAATTCGCGTCACATTCATATTTTCTATTTACAAAGCTGAATCAGCTAATCGTGTTTATTTATCAATCTCATCATGACCCTCTTCGCCTACAAAAGCTTAAAAAAAAAAAAAAAAGTTTAAACAAGAGACTGAAACACCACAGACGAATTCGAAGAAGAAAAATAAACCCTCATTTCCGAAAATAAATCCCTTCCCCCCGCCCCTCGCCCCTCGCCTCCCCCCCCCCACCCCCATCCATGCTTAGCGCCGCAAAGCTTCCAATAGTGTACTTGACATTTAGAAAATCTTCCTCCTTACAATTACAGCAGCATCGCCCGGTCTATCTTCTCCCGCTGCAATATTTACTTTGGTGGCGCGCCGGCGGATATTGGGAGATTTCTTTGCATTATCAGCGCGTCTCTCCGACTTAAAGCAACCGCAGTAACTTCATCCGTTAGCATTTACTCTTTCTTTCCTAACTAGTTGGTTTCCTTCACTATTCTTATTTGTGTCACATCGCCGCAAAACATGCTCATTGCATGCACAGCGTTCACACAAACGTACATATATGCATCCAAGCATGTGATACCATCGCATACTAATAAACTTTAGACATGTAATGTTTATCGCTTGATAAACATCATAATATACTCCGCACCGAGATGGCAATGCTATGTACATCCTCCAAATAAAGTCAAATTATTCAGTTTTAATCTTCTTCTGTCAACAGTGTATTCCATAATTCGCAACACGATTTGGGTTACTCAAAGAAAAATAATCCTAGTTCACATGCCCTCGGAAAACTTATAAACAAATCATTTAAATATCACAATTCAACAAAACAAAGCCCCCCTACAAAAAAACAAAAAGCAAAAAAAAAAAAAAAAATGCAAGACAAACAAACAAACAAAAAAGACACACATCCTCCCGAAAAAGCAAATAAACTCTTCCATCCGGACCACGTTAAGAATATTAAAGACAATGGAACCCCAATGCGTTCGTTAGCCTCCCCACACAGACCGAATGAACGCCCTGCCAAACACAGAATGAGTGAAAAGTCCTTAGGCTTCTCACTGCTCGTATGAACAAGGGGGAGGAAGGGTAGCTCTAGTCACTAATCAAATATAAATAAAGTAACGGGGAGTGAGCTGACAGTAGCCAAAAAACAAACAAACTTAAAAGGGTACTAAGTGATTCATTTGTTAATCAAAGCGGAGGAAATTTTTTTTTCTAATTTCATCTCATTAATTATACGGGCTCTAATTAGTGTGATAGAACGATGCGTGATCCTGAAATGGCATTCCATTTTGACTGTTTTCCTCTTCTTCTATCGCTCAAATATGTAAGCTTATATGATTTTTTTTTTTTTCAGTGTAATTTGCACAGCTCAATTATCCAAATTCCAGAAAAGTGACTGCAATGCACAACCTCTAAATTAATCTCGCAAGGTTTCGCAGCGAGCAAACACCGAATTCCCCGGGCAGAGAGGCACCCTTTGCCCCCACCCCCCACCCCCACCCCCCACACTCTCTCTGCCTGAGCCTCACCGCCGTCGGAGCGTCAACAACTAATCCCCCGCTAGACAAACCCGCATATCTAAGCAAACAAATTCAAACCATTATCCCGAACCCTCAAAATATACCAAACACACTAAAAACAAACAAGCCCCGCCCCCCAAGGCTCCCGCCGCCACTGCCGAGGCGACCCCAAAAAATGTTGACCCGCGGAGTTCGCATAAACGCGGGTGCTGGTGTTGGCAGACGGAGCCCGGGATGGAGAGAGAAAAAAAAAAATGTATATTTTTAAAAATCGCGGAAGGATGGACGAAAAGATACCGATGGGTGATGGATGGAAAAAAAGGAGATTGCTTTAACATGGCTATAGATTACGCACTACGATTATACCTACACTGATTTACGGCATGTTAAATATCTTATTAAAATATGTACTAAAAATTCCTTTTACCCCCGTTTCCTCTTTCACGCAAAAAAAATTATACTTCGCAGACACCAAAGAAAGGACGAAAAAGGACTCGGCAATCTCTTTAAAAGTGTGAGCTCAGGAGCCACCCTCCGTCCCCTTATCTCCCCTCACCTGTATTGGCTACAACATAAAGGCGGATCATTGACGGAGAACTTGGTGCTTCCCGAGAGTGGGGGTGGGGTGGGGAGTGAGGAGGGGGGGGGAGCGTGAGGGGAGGAACGAGGATGTGTGCCGGAGAGAGCAAAGCGGGGGGGGGGGGATAGCAAAGGGGAGGGGGTGCGAGGGAGAGAGCAACGGGGGAGAGAGGGAGAGTGAGGGGAATTACCAGGGGGTGAGAGTGGGCGCGGGAGGGCGAAAGTGAGGGGAAAGGGCAAGGAGAAGAGCGAGGGAGGGGGAGAATGAGGGTGAGAGTGAGGGAGAGGTTGGGGAAGGGCAATCAGGGCGTGCCATTCAGCGCGGAGAACATCAAAGACGACAGAGATCAGATTAACGTCTCTACCTAAGCAGTGAGCGAAAGAAAAAAATCCAGCGACGAGGGGGAAAAAATCTGTAAATGAGAGGAATGAAAGACACGAAAAAGATACCCTGAAAGTAGTAAAATCTGCCTTCAAAAAGCGCTTGATGTATGCGGAATAACGAGCATAAAACAGCGTTTGAACCCAAAGTACCATACAACACCTAAACAAATATAATGAATCTGTCTCTTAAATCCAATCCTCAAATCTTCAAAGATAATGATGAAATAAAACGAGAATAAATAAATGAAAAAAATTAAAACATCCAACTATATATATCAAAAAATAATTACAAAAATGCAAATGACTCTGACGTTACTAATGAGCAACCATCCATCGTTCACAATATATCTGATCTTCAAGTAATTGCTTTCGTCGAGGCTTAACATAATAATTTCCAAAATAACATCTACAGACAAACGTTAACATTATTAGCAAAAAACAACAACAACAACTCTACGACGACAGCGCCTCTGCAGGTGAAGTTTAGCAACCCTTAATTACAGGTGAAGCTAATTAATGACGCTGTCTTGTCATTATCGCCAGGAGGGAAGGCTTCGTGACACAACAAAAGCTTCTCTAGCATAACAATGTAGCGAGCTGCAGCCATGGGCGGTGGAAGTGAGGCCGAGAGGGAACATTTCAAAAAGGATGTGAAGTAAAGATGATGATGAGGAGAAGAAAGACGCAAAATGATGTAGCTAAAGGCGAAGGATAGACAGAGAGCGGGAGGAATAGAAGGAAGAGAAATAAAAAGAGAAAGATCTTGAGAGGAGAGGAGAGGAGAGGAGAGGAGAGGAGAGGAGAGGAGAGGAAGAGAGAGAGAGAGAGAGAGAGAGAGAGAGAGAGAGAGAGAGAGAGAGAGAGAGAGAGAGAGAGAGAGAGAGAGAGAGAGAGAGAGAGAGAGAGAGAGAGATAATAAGATATAATAAGAAAGAGAAAGAAAGGAAAAAAACAGAGGAGACAAAAAAGAAAGAAAAGAGAAAAGAAAGAGAGAAACGATAATAAACGAAGAAGCGCTAGTAACGGAAGGGATGCATGCGGGATGGGGAGTTGAAAGCGGACGTTTATTCGAAGCAAATGCGAGGACGTCTGGCTGCACAGAGGAGATGAGGGGACGGAATAATGGAGAGAGGCCGACTGAAGAGTCACAGATACTTTACTTGCGATTTTTTTTATGTGGATGCATGAGGATTAAAGGAGAGGGAGGGAGGGAGCGATAGAAAGTTGGTGCAGTACTAGGCTTTATGATGAATTTTGCCTGATCACGATTTTTGTCCTATGCGAAGTTTGAATAATAATGGAATTGAATGTATGTTTTTGTATACGCATGTATATACACATAATTCATTTTCATTACTACCATCAAATTTACTTAACGTTAACAAAAGGATGAGAAAATAAATGTTACCTCCTACCTAAAATGGACAACGAAATAAACAAGCACAGCCACCCCAGCAAAGCAGCAAACGCACACATTCCTATCAAGAAAATGATCCTAACCAAGTGGAAAGTTTATTTTTACCAGATTCATCACGGCCCATCTCTCTCAACAAGACGTAAACGCCCCCTGAAAGCCAGCGTCAGACGTCGCCCTCCGCTCTCATTAGGGCCATAAGCATAGCCAGGGCCGAGAAATCTTACGCTGGACGTGTAACAGAGCCCCTGGTTGTGGCAAGAAGACCTTGGGCGCTTTTAAATGCTGAGAAAAAAAATTCATAACAATAAATAAAACAGGAATAAACAAACTCAGGGTCGAATTTTCATGCACGAGTGTAATATAACTTGTCACTAGTTGGGGTTATGCACGGATGACCTGCAATCGACTCCCAAACGAAACAAACATCCGGTTATTTGCGCCACATAAACCGCACACGGACTGTCAAAACACACAGTTACCGACACAGACAATCACGCACTCACGTACACTGGAAGACATGTGTGCACACACTTATGGAAATATACACACAGACACACAGGCAACAGCAAAAAGAGACTGTACATACACCTATCTACACAAACGCTGTATGTTAAACGTGGATAGTGACAGGGAGCTCAGCATCACGCTACAAACGGGAGAGGGAAACTGAAGAGGGAATGAGGAAAGGAAAGGAAAAGGGGAAATACAGAAGGAGGAGAGGAAAGAGGTGCCACATAAGAAATGGAAACCGGGAATAGGATGAAGAAAACACACCAAAGAAGGGAATAACGAACACCAGCCAAAACCCCTTCCCCCGTATATTTATTGACAATCTTCCCCCAGGGCATGACGCCTCGGCACAACACGCTCACTGGGCGAAAACTGACAGACACGAGGAACGGGTATAACCATGTCAGTTTGACTGAGAGGGATGAGAGTGGGGAGAGAGACGAAGAAAGGCTGAAAAACGACCTTCCAAGCGCAAGTGACGACACAAAGACTGGAGGGGAGTGGGCGAGGGTTGATAAATTGGGGAAAAGATAAGACACTGCAAGCTGACAGGAAAGACGCCAAGGGAAAAACGGAAAGAGAGAGAGAGAGAGAGAGAGAGAGAGAGAGAGAGAGAGAGAGAGAGAGAGAGAGAGAGAGAGAGAGAGAGAGAGAGAGAGAGAGAGAGAGAGACTTTCTTACATTTCTTGTTTAATCAGAGCCACAATGGCATCAACAAAAGTATAAGACGGCAGCAGTGAAGTTAGAAAAAAAATCCCGAAACCTCTTTCGCGGCAAAACGGAACGCATATCCACGTAGGAGGTTCCCCAGTGACCAAGTGCCTTTTCCGGTTCTGAGGGCCTTTTAAGAGTGCCACGCCGCACTCTACCCAACCTCCCACTCTCCTAAACGAGCAACCGGCCACTAATTGGTAACACGACGCCTTAATAAGCCCTAACGAGCAGAGACAGAGCAATTGGCTCGTTAGGGTCCTTTCTGCTTATACTCACCGTAGCTGTCTATAGCATAGTAAGAGCGTGAAAGGTCTCGTCACAGTAAATATCAAAATTGGGTTAAACAAGACTAAGGGGAAGGATAATGACAGTGTGACATCGCAAAACATCGATCTAAAACGATTTTTACCAGCTCACAAAAGCGAAAGGCGTTTAGATCGTCAGAGAGGGTCTTGTACTACTGTTGCTTTTACTTATCTTCAAGCCAGCTCCATCCGCACGGTAATGCACCACTTCAACTTACCTGAAATAGAAAGAAAAAAAAAATCATTAGTCAACAAGAAAACAAAAAGTTAAACATGCAACAAACAGTGTGACTACATTTTTTTTTTAGGTCGCCCTTCCTCAACATTTGACAAACTTTTCCCTCTAAACAAGTAATTAAGCTCGAAATAATCCCCATCACAGCGCCCTACCTCCGCGAGCAAAAACAATAAGTGCTTGGAACAGATGACAAGTTCGTGTCGTCCAGAAACGAAGTGCCCTTGTCTTAGGGAATTAATTAAAAGGTATCCGGTAGCGATGGCAGACTTCGGTCGAAGGAAGGGGAGGAGGAAGAGGAAGAAGAGGAAGAGGAGAAGGAAAAGGAGGAAGGAGGGAGGGAGGGAGGGAGGGAGGATGGGAGTAGGAAGGAAAGGAGGAGGAGGAGGATGGGAAGAGGAGATGGACTGGAAGGAGGAGAAGGAAAGGAAGGAGGAGAATGGAAGGAAGGAGTAGGAGAAGGAAGGGGAGGAGGAGGAGAAAGGGAAGGAGGAGCGGGAGGCGGGAGAGAAGATGGGAAGAGGAGGAGGAGGAGGGGGAAGGGAAAGAGGAAGTAGAGGAGGAAGGGGAGGAGGAGTAAGGGAAGGGAGAGGAGGAAGGGAAAGAGGAGGAGAAAGGGAAGGAGGAGCAGGAGGCGGAAGGGGGGGATGGAAGATGGGAAGAGTAGGAGTAGAAGTAGGAGGAGGAGGAGGAGGAGGAGGAGGAGGAGGAGGAGGAGGAGGAGCAGGAGGAAGAAGAGGAGGAGGAAGAGGAGGAGGAGGAGGAGGAGGAGGAGGAGGAGGAGGGGGAGCGGAGCGTACACGTCACTCACCAACTCGAGCGCATCGCTAATGACCTCGCAGTAGAACGCATGCAGGCTAATCAGGTAATCACCATGACAAACTGGTCGAAATAACATACGGCGAGGGAGGAAGAGGTAGGGGGGGGGAGGGGAGGGAGGCTAGTGGGACGCTGTTAAGCTTCAGACTCCCGAGCCTCTATTATCTCCCTCTCCCTCTTCAGTTCACCCCTCTCCCTCCCTCTCTTCTCAGCATCCTCTCATCGATAATGGAGAAAGGTAATACGCCCCATGATAAGAAGGGAGAAGAGGACTCACAGCCTCTGAGAGAGAGAGAGAGAGAGAGAGAGAGAGAGAGAGAGAGAGAGAGAGAGAGAGAGAGAGAGAGCATTTTGACTTTGATAGGTTTATTGAGACAAATGGTTACATCTCTTTTGGTCGATGAAAAAGATACCACTAATACCGGTGATCGTAATGCAGCTGCGAATGGATATCGTAATAAAATTAATGGCTTTAGTGATAATTATATATTTTTTTTCTATCCTCACACCCTCCCAAACATGGAAAAGAGGAAGAGGGAGAGGGGGGGGGGGGGGGGGGGAGAGCAGAAGTGGGAACGTGGAGTTTAAAAAAAACAGACTATATTCGCTTATATGCTCCGGATTATGAAATCTTCCAAAAGAACCGGGGTACAAAAGCTGGCAGCTGCGGGGTTTGTCGTCTCGCTAGAACCTCCGCGATGCACTGTTTACTGTTCATCTCCATTTACGGCACTTCATCCCAGCTTTTTGAAAATGTGTGCGAGGCCGACGAAAAGTAGCGGGCACGGAGCAGAGGGAGAAAGGGGGAGGGGGTGCCACTTGATCCTCTTTTGCTCTATTTTTTCCATTTAAAAAAGGATTAAGCGTTACCATTACTCTCAAACACGCATAGAAGGAACACCAATACCCCAATGCTGATAATATGTTATTCCCATACAAAAGGCTCACAGAGTGTTAACAGCCAAACCCCCCAAAAAATACAAATATCACCATGCAAATATGGGGGGGGAGAGCAGAAAAAATCCTCGCAGCATACGAAAGTGTTTAAAGTCGCCATATTAAAGACACGTCATTTCAATCTACGTAGGAGCATGTAAGCGCCCTCGTCGGCCAGAGTTAAAACAAGGGCGAGTGTTTGTGCTGAGTAAACTGCCTTCTTCAGTAATATGAGACTTTGAAAAACCTACGAGAAAAAAGAGAAACGAGGGATGAAGGGGTGCATAAAACCTGCTAGCTAGACTCGACGGAAGTAATAACGTTGAAAGGTGCACCATTCCTGGCGGTGTGGCCTATGGTAGGGCCGCGAGAGAAAGGCTCATTATATTTTCCGAGTATCGCCGGCAATTAGCGCCTGAAATAATTTTGTCATAAAAGGGAATGCTAAAGATTCAGGAGGGCTGTGTGTAGAGTGATGGGGAAGTGTGCGTTTGAAAAGGGCAGTCGTCCTAACCGCACATTTCTTTAAAGTGAAAAGGATATATAAAGAAAATCTCACCATGTCTTTCTTTTTCTTTCCATTCTTGCTTGTCTATTCTTCTCTCCCTCCTGTTCTTTCTTTTTTCCTCCCTCCTTCCCTCTTCCCTCCTTGCCTTTCCCTCTCCCTTCCTCCCCTCCTTGCCTTCCCTTTCCTTTTCCCTTCCCTTCTTCCGTTCCTTGTCTTCCTTCTCCCTTCCTCCCCTCCTTGCCTTTCCCTTCCCTTCCTCCTCTCCCTTCCTTTCCTTTCCCTTCCTTTCCCTTCCTTCCCTCCCCTCTTTGCCTTAAATCACGACGAACCCCAACCAACTAACCCCCATAAAAGGGACTCTCCTGTCACCAGATACCTGCAACCCAAGCTTCGGGGCAGCCGAACCACCTGACCTTCCCTCTCTAATTCTAATTCAAGTCGTCGATTAACAACAAAGCAGAAGTAATCAGCACAAGCACCGGCGCGAGTCCCAAGGCCGCGCGGCGCCCTCACAACTATGGCCAGTGTCACCATGGCCATGATAAATAGCTTTGTACACATTGGAGGCGGCGGCCAGATGTTTGCCACGCACCGGCTTATGGATGGGGCATTACCAGTCAGAAAGTTTGTTTTGAACGGGAAATGTTACTAAAATTATATTACGATGTTCGCATTAATGACAAAAAAATATAATCGTTATCACTTGCTAATCATTCTCCTATAAATTTCCATCTCCGCTTCGTTTCATTACCTTCTGCACGGCCATCGTTACCAGCGGCCACCTCATTACCTGTATCGCAATGACCATCCTCCCCATCCTCCGCCATAATGGACTGCACCTCCGCTCAGAAATCACATTATAATAAATCAATCAAGCCTGAACGACCCAGCGGAGCAAAGTGTCCCCCGAAAACAATGTGTCCTGACAGTTAAGGCTGCTCAACACCCACCCGCGAGACGCGAGGGTGACAAGCAGAGACTCCACCCTCTTCCAAAAATCATTACAATCACAACTACCATCACCACCTCCACCTCAGCGTCCACATACCTCCTCCACCGAGCCCCCGAGTGCCGCCTCTCGCCTCATCACTCCCGCCACCAATAATGCAAGAGAAAATCCCGCCACCACGCCAGCGCTTAACCATCCCCACTGACACCACCAATAAAGAGATATAAACTTCATCCACTTAAAATACTTCATCATCAACACTGACACCACTCATAAAAAATCACAAATTATAACCACTTAAAGACTTAATCATCACCACCGGCATCATCACCCCGGAGCCCCACACCATGGCCTCATCTTTCTCGCCTGCCCAATCGCCAGAGCAGCTCTAATCAACCGTGGTGAGGAGGGATTGGAGGAGAGACGGTGTTTGGCCACCAGGTGAGTCGACGGGGAAGTTGAAGTGTACGCCGCTATTCAACCCGTCAACTCCAATCACTTCGCCCCATCAACCCGGTGCATGCTTCTTCGCCCGATTGGTTCATCCGGACCGGGCGAGCTCTCCTCCGCGCCGGCAGGAGAGCTGGTCGCCGGGTCCTCCTGCTTGTGGCTCCTAGTGGCAGTGGGACAGAGGCCGAGACGTCGCTCGCTCGCTCACATTGTCTACACGTCTCTGTTTGTATCTGCCGCTGTGTGTGTGTGTGTGTGTGTGTGTGTGTGTGTGTGTGTGTGTGTGTGTGTGTGTGTGTGTGTGTGTGTGTGTGTGTGCGTGTGCGTGTGCGTGTGCGTGTGCGTGTGCGTGTGCGTGTGCGTGTGCGTGTGCGGGTGCGTGTGCGTGTGCGGGTGCGTGTGTGGGTGCGTGCGTGTGCGTGCGTTTACACGTTTAAGAGACAGGGGGGATGAGAAAGAATGGCCGGTGTGTTGCACCTCCGTCCTCTGTGGCCATACAATCCCACGGTTCATCGATGTCCTAACTCGTTTCTTCACACTTCGTGCACTAAAAACACACTGGAGCCTTAGCGTGGCGAACACTGCATACGACAATCAGTTGGGGAAGGGGGGGGGGGGAGGAATAGAATGACTAGAGGAAGAGGAGGGGAGCAGGAGACTGAACAAGAAATAATAAGGAAGCGGTAAAGGAAGAGGAGGCAGAGAAGGATGAGGAGGAGGAGGCGGAGGAGGAGGAAGGGGAGGTACAGGAGGAGGAGGAGGAGGAGGAGGTACAGGAGGAGGAGGAGGAGGAGGAGGAGGAGGAGGAGGTAGAGGAGGCAGATGATGATGATGATGATGATGATGATGATGATGATGATGATGATGATGATGATGATGATGATGAGGAGGTAGAGGAGGCAGAGAAGGAGAAGGAGAAGGAGGAGGAAGAGGAGGTAGAGGTAGAGGTGGAGGTGGAGGAGGAGGCAGAGGTGGAGGAAGAGGAGGAGGCAGAAGTGGAGGAGGAGGAGGAGGAGGCAGAGATGGAGGAGGAGGAGGAGGTATTGGAGGCCGACGAGGAGGAGGAGGTATTGGAGGCCGACGAGGAGGAGGAGGTATTGGAGGCCGACGAGGAGGAGGAGGTATTGGAGGCCGACGAGGAGGAGGAGGTATTGGAGGCCGACGAGGAGGAGGAGGTATTGGAGGCCGACGAGGAGGAGGAGGTATTGGAGGCCGACGAGGAGGAGGAGGTATTGGAGGCCGACGAGGAGAAGGAGGTATTGGAGGCCGACGAGGAGAAGGAGGTATTGGAGGCCGACGAGGAGGAGGAGGTATTGGAGGCCGACGAGGAGAAGGAGGTATTGGAGGCCGACGAGGAGGAGGAGGTATTGGAGGCCGACGAGGAGGAGGAAGTAGAGGACGCGGAGGAGGAAGAGGAGGACGAGGAGGAGGGGGAGGAGGAGGAGGAGGAGGAGGTGGTGGTGGTTGAGGAGGAGGAGGTGGTAGAGGAGGAGGAGGAGGTAGAGGAGGAGGAGGAAGTAGAGGAGGAGGAGGTAGTAGAGGAGGAGGAGGTGGTAGAGGAGGAAGAGGAGGTAGAGGAGGAGGAGGAGGTAGAGGAGGAGGAGGAGGAGGAGGAGGAGGAGGAGGAAGAGGAGGAGGAGGAGGTAGAGAAGGAGGAGGAGGTAAAGGAGGAGGTAGAGGAGGAGGAGGAGGAGGAGGAGGAGGAAGAGGAGGAGGAGGAGGAGGTAGAGGAGGAGGAGGAGGTAGAGGAGGAGGAGGAGGAGGAGGAGGAGGAGGAGGTAGAGGAGGAGGAGGAGGTAGAGAAGGAGGAGGAGGTAAAGGAGGAGGTAGAGGAGGAGGAGGAGGAGGAGGAGGAAGAGGAGGAGGAGGAGGAGGTAGAGGAGGAGGAGGAGGTAGAGGAGGAGGAGGAGGTAGAGGAGGAGGAGGAGGTAGAGGAGGAGGAGGAGGTAGAGGAGGAGGAGGAGGTAGAGGAGGAGGAGGAGGTAGAGGAGGAGGAGGAGGTAGAGGAGGAGGAGGAGGTAGAGGAGGAGGTAGAGGAGGAGGAGGAGGAGGAGGAGGAAGAGGAGGAGGAGGAGGAGGTGGTGGAAGATGAGGAGCAAGATGAAGTAGATGATGATGATAAAGAAGATGAAGAAAAGGAAAAATCGGAGGAAAAGGAAGAGGACGAGCAGGAGGAGAAAGAAGAGGAATAAAAAAACAGGCAGAGAATAAGAGCCAACAGGCTCAAGCAGAATCGGAATCAAAAGACGAAGGTGATAATGGCGATGCATCAGAAAGGAGGACGGCAATCGAGACGCCCGGGACGAGTAAAAAGCGACAGAAGATCTGGCGACATAAAAAGGAACCTTTGCACCTGCGGCAGACCCTCCGAACGCGGGCGAAAAGGAAGGCAGAGGGGGGACTGAAAGCGAGACGATGGACCGATGGACGGGCGGTCGGGCGGACGAAGGGCGGAGACAGGAGGTGGGTGGAAGGTGGACGAATGGGCGGGGAGCGGACGGATGGGTGCGGGCGGCGAAGACAGGGCCGGGGCGAGCATGCAGGCGAGCAGGCGAGCCACCACCTTGTTGAGCGGCATCAGATACGCGCGGGCTGGGAAATGCAGCGTCTCTGCTATCTAATGCAATTAACTGCTGCCTTCACTTGCCTCCACACCGCCCAAGCATAAAACTTAAATGCCATTAATTCAATTGTTTGGCGGATTTTCTCGCTTCGCGCTCTGCGACGTGGGATTTGTTTGCCATTTCTTTTCGTAAATATAGAGCACTTTGATCAGCTCCTTAGAAAAATACGCGTTTAAACATCCCCAATCACGAGAACAAACCCGCTTTCTCGATGCCGGGTCGCTCCTTAACGGTCGACTCACCTATACCTCCTTTAGATCATTTCAAGAAAAGGAAGGAAAGATCTCATCATGTAGCTGACCACAGAACCACTAGACCTTTCTCCTTCACCTCAGCCGGCCCCTCCCCCACCCACACCCCACCCTGCCATACATACCTCGCTCCTAACACTCTAGACCCATCTAAACTGCATAGAGTCAATCAAAGCACCTATTATTCCCCACAAGAGTCAAGGTGTTGGCTCTTGTTATGGTACCTGGCGCGACTAAGCGATAATCCACCATCCAGGCCTAACTAATCCTTCTTTTTACCACGAGGCCAACGCGGAATCGAGTCGAGGAGTGGTCACTGGTGGCCGATGTGTTCGGATGATTAACCGCGACTGCAACAGCTGATCCGATATCAACAACACTTTTTTTCTTATGGACTCTTCAGATTATCGAGCTGGGGCCCTTTCCCTCCAAGTATAACCGCAAGAGCAACACCAGTTTCCCAGTGCAGCCGTTCCCTGTCGCAAAGAAAACCCAACGATGGGAGAACCCGGCCAAGGATACGGATGCGGGCCAGGCGTCCAGGACAGGTTTGGCCGAGGTAGTACAAAAAGACCCTTCGCTCTCTCTCTCTCGCTCCCTTCCTCCCTCCCTCTCCCCCCGCTCCTCCTCGTCCCAATGCTCCTCCCTGACCCAACCACCACCTCCTCCTCCTATCCTCTTCTCTCCCTCTCCTCCTCTCCTCCCCCTCCCCTCCCTCCGTCCCCCACCGCCCTCCACCGTCCTCCTCCTCCTCCTCGCCGCATCCCGTGGAGAGTTTGGGCCCACGAGAAGACTGCCATGTGGCCAGGTACTCGGCGTACGCTATGGGAGGAGATCCGAACACTTGTCTGTGGATACCGTCAACAAAAGCCATCGCTTAGCTACCGTGACTGGGACGCGATGGATTTCCTGAACACATTCCTTTAAAGGAAGTGTTGCTGCGCCTTCGGGCGCTAGGGAATTGTTCACCATTTTTTTTTCTTCAAATTTGCTCTTTTAAGCAGCAAGTAACAAGCCTTCCGCACACCGCAGGAAGTCCCGGCATTCCTGGCGAACAAGCAAACGAAGTCCCGGTATTCCTGGCAAACAAGCAAACGAACTCCCAACATCCAAACAAACAAGCCCGTCTTACTTCCCGCTACAAACACCTCGCCGACATCTTCTCATTAGCAAGAGCGATCCTTATGAACATTCATTCTCTTCTTAAGCAAGAGCCATCAGGCGCCGACGTTCAGTAACGAAGCTATGACTTCTCGGGGATTCATCGCTAAGTTAAGCAAGTTATCTCATATTACTACAGCATCCACTCCTTGCACGATCTGTCTTCATCATCTTATTATTCATGTAAAAATACATACATACATACATACATACATACATACATACATACATACATGCATACATACATACATACATACATACATACATACATACATACATACATACATATATATATGTGTGTGTGTGTGTGTGTGTGTGTGTGTGTGTGTGTGTGTGTGTGTGTGTGTGTGTGTGTGTGTGTGTGTGTGTGTGTGTGTGTATAAAGACACATTATTCATATGTGTATATATACATATATATATACATAATATATTATATATAATATATATACATAATATATTATATATAATATATATACATAATATATTATATATAATATATATACACATCTCGCTTTCTATCTATCTAACTATCTACAATCAGATATTGAGTCTGCAACCATGAAAATTTCCTTCGAAGGATCCCGAGGCTTCCCCTCCACACGGCCGACATACCCGGGGCAGCGGACGGCCGGATAAGAATGTAGAATGCGTGCGGATGGCCGTCGAGCGGCGCAGAGGTTCGGAGGAACGGAGCGAGATGATATCTACTGTCTTGACATGATTCATTAGTACACCTTCCGCCTCCTACAACAAATTCCATTATTAAGAAACACACCCGAGGATGCCAGGGCGGAGGGACTCGCGAGATCCTATCGCGACCACTCCCGATGATTAATTCATGTTGCTCTTAATATATGCCGTATCTATTAGCGGTATCGCAATTAAAGGAATTCCAAGGGGTTTTGGGATGTGTAGACCTATGTTTGGGGCCCGGATGGCTGCTTGGGCCGCGCCGCTGGTTGGGGTCCGATGCCGCTGCTCAAAAAACACAACCTTTGAGTTTTTACATTTTTTAATCATTACTTCTTAAGGTATATACATTGCCTAGTAGCTCGAAGGTAGACTAATCCTAAGTACATATTTCAACCTCGTGGATATCAGGAATAAGGAAACCGTCAAACCAAGACAACATACATAAATCAAAGCCCTTTTCTGAATTAAAACAAAAACGAAGTGAGCCCCACACCCCCAGCCACACGCGAGCCCACCTAAATAAGCCCCGAACTGCGATAGCATCAGCCCTGCTCTTCCTTCCCGGCCTATACGCGCTCTCTCCTGCATGGGCAAAAACAAAGGCGGACAAAAAGAGCCTCACGGAGGAGTGCGCGCGGGAGAGGGAAAGAGGCTTTATCTCCGAGTCCTCTGGCGGGGAGCGCCTCGCAGCCCTCCCTCGGCCGGTCCGGGAGGGGCCCTGTGAGCGCGAAACACTTGGGTAATTAGAAAGGGCTGTGCTCGTCTGCCCATAACTATCCATTTTGATTCCTCAGCACGCATGGCTGCTTTTTTAATATTCAATCTCATCTCCTTCCCAATAAATCAGAGACACCGAAGGAACAATTTTAGGAGGAGTTCCGCGTCGACAAACTCATATGTACACACTAAGAAAGGAGTGTTTAACTTATACCGAAAAGACCTCAAGGGGTTATCCCTTGGAATCGGGCTCTGGTCAGTCCTTGCTAACATCTGAACAACCTGGCACGACTGCATACAACTTCAACTGCACATTTCTCAAAGGCAGCTCTTTGCCACACACCATCTACATATCTAAATGTTTACCATGTAAATACACATGAAAAAAAATATATATATATATGTGTGTGTGTGTGTGTGTGTGTGTGTGTGTGTGTGTGTGTGTGTGTGTGTGTGTGTGTGTGTGTGTGTGTGTGTGTGTGTTTGCTTTAGAGGCGAGCGTGCGCACATGTATTCGAGTGTGTTCGAGCGTGCGTGGGTGTGTGTATCCGTCAAACGGACGAAGGATACAAGTAAAACATTAGGCCTATGTTACTCCTGCTTGTCCATATCAGAATTCCACAAGTTCGAATGTCAGTAAAATATGCAAAGCGATTGCGAGATTCCGAATCTTCTCATTACAATTCAGTTTAAAGCTCTGTGACGACCCTTTCACCGCCACATTCCTTTGCCTTAACCTTTCCATAAACGAAATGTCCCTAAACCCAGTCAGTCAACCTTATAACACGACAATTTCCCACGCCTACGTAGGTCTTGGACGTCTCCCTCTCTCTCTCACCGGGCGATGAATACATGATTGTGGAAGGAGAGTTTGTTCCTCGATCAGCTCACCTTGCAAGTTTTTCTACATAGAACTATTGAGAACAACAATAAAAATAATCTATATCACTTTCTCCTTTTTTCATCGCCTTCAGGGCCTATATGGAGATGTAATTAATCTCCCACCAGAGCATCAAGCTTCGCCGCATTGTAATCCGGCATCACTAGGCCACAATAATGAGCGGGGAACTCCTCCTGATTGCTACACCGGCGAGAACACGCCCTACATCGCCACCAGAGATAAGAAATATATCCCTAAACGCCCACAACCCCCATCTCCTCCTCAGCCGTCCTAGGGCCTTTCAACACCCACGCTGACGCAGGCATTTAGTTCGAATTTGCATGTACACTCTCCTCTCCCCTCCCCTGCCATAACTCATCCCTCAGTAATATAGTGTCTCCTGATGATATCGCCGTCCCGGGCCCGTGCGGGAAGGCTGGTGACACGCACGCAGGATGAAGGGCTGCCAGACATGCAAATGGAGAAAGGCCGATGGAATTCGCCCAAGGATGTTATGGAACAACAGGGAAACCGGCCACTGGGTAGCTAGCTACACGGCGCTATCGACGAACCACGAGCACAGATCAGCGGGGCCCTGGGCTGAAGCGAGCGAGGAGCACGGGAATGATGAGGGAGCTATGCGATCCTCGACAGGTCTACGCGCAATACCCATTCGAGACTCCTTTATCCGGTATCAACCACGCGGGGAGTTCTGAACCCTGCTTGAGGAACGCCACCCGGTCCTGTGTGGGAGGCTTCTCAAGAAAGATGCTTTCTTCCTCTGTACACGAGACCCAGCTCCAACCGCATCTCCCGTCTGGTGGCGAGAGGAGCCAGCAGTTGGAAGCGGCAAGCTCAAAGCCCACGAGATACCGCACCCTCCCTCTACGACGATGGAGTGTGCAGATCGAACAACAAATAAAGTGCAAATTCCGAAGACAACCTAGAGCAGACCTGGCTCCCCTGTCCCCGCCCCCCATGCCCCCCAGCAAGTGTACCCGCGATACCGCAGGCATAATTAAGCTCCAACATAGCAGTAATAACTTACTCCGAGGAAATGTTAAGACACGCGCGCACTCCTCAGCGAACAGCGGGTACTTGAATGCCTTGCCTGCAAGAACATCGGGCATGGGTATGCGTGGGAGCGAGGGTACACCTGCTCTGTTTTGAGTGGCGGTGCAGGTAGCCCAGAGTGATAGGGTCTGCGGCTGCAGTCTCAGTGTATTAAGACCCT
>NC_061837.1:7269540-7274540 GCF_019202785.1 Penaeus chinensis
ATTAAAATCAAGGAGTGAAGGGTTAGATTTACAATCAGGTTGACCTTTCCTAGATGATGAACGTAGGCCAGGGGTCACGGGCGAAAGGTATGGCCGTAGGAATGCAAAGAATTTAAGAAACACTCAGCTGATAAATCCAAACCTAGCCCGGCACGGCTCTGTGTGTGTGTGTCTGTCTCTCTGTATCTATCTGTCTCTCTGTGCGTTTCTCTCGGCAGGAAGCCGACATCCAGGAAATTTTGCGACAGGCACTGCCTACTCTAGACCCCCCCCCCCCCCCGCCCGGAAACGTTCCCGCAACACGCCGTGAGATGGTAGACAGTACGGAGATTACGATAATGAAATGTTGAGCCTTAGCTCCGGGGCGGCCAAGGTCAGGACTGCACGACCCGTTCTGCCGCTCGCCGCTGACCACTACAATTTGTTGGGCTATTTCCGTCGTAGCTCACAACAACCGTGTAACTAATCTGATAATTATTTTCACGGTGGATGCACGCCGCGCTTTTGTATACTGTAGTGTGAAGACGCGGCCATCAGTGTGCATTATACAACACTGAGGAACTGAACCTTTTCGGGGAACAAATAAATATCCTGGCGGGTCCGGATTTTCCCCTGAGGGCGCTGTCGCCGGGGAAGACCACTGCGTCATGAAAAATGATCACGAACATTTACTGACCTATCCCTCTGATGCAAGGCTGATGCATTAAAGACCCATGCGAAATGATTTACAATTCTAAGTACAAAAAAAAAAATCACCTTCTTCAAGAATTGAAACAGCAAGCCCATGCAAAGGACAAAGTCTATCTCATTCGCGTAAATACATGACATATGCCAACGAACATGACAACCACATTTCCACACTTGATAAACTGGGACATCATGCAGATCCGCGAGCAACAGAAAAAATACACATTATCACACGCAACAGCCTTGCAAGTATAATATCAAGCATGAGGCATTTACTAATTTACTTGCTAATGGCAAAGCGCATGTTGCAGCTAACTGTAAAAACAAACAACCAAAAACATAAAAATCTACACAAATGAATACACATGTATATGTGTATGAGTACATGTGTGTGTGTGTATATATATATATATATATATATATATATATATATATATATGTACAGACTAGATGTAAGTATACATTTTGCATTTCTACAAATGTACATTCATATATAGAAATATACTCTCTCTCTCTCTCTCTCTCTCTCTCTCTCTCTCTCTCTCTCTCTCTCTCTCTCTCTCTCTCTCTGTGTGTGTGTGTGTGTGTGTGTGTGTGTGTGTGTGTGTGTGTGTGTGCGTGTGTGTGTGTGTGTGTGTGTGTGTGTGTGTGTGTGTGTGTGTGTGTGTGTGTGTGTGTGTGTGTGTGTGTGTGTGTGTGTGTGCGTGTGCGTGTGCGTGTGCGTGTGCGTGTGCGTGTGCGTGTGCGTGTGTTTTCGTATGTATATACTCAGTCAATGTAAGAGTTCTCTCAGAAAATCTTTAATGAGTGAAAGTGCGGCGCAACGAACGCTAAAACATTACTAATTTTTATGTCAAGATATGAAAACAATTATGAACTAAAACATCAAATAAATAACCCCTCTAAACCACATAAAATAACATGGACAACCTCCCCACCCCACCTCTTCCCCTTCTCCTTCCCCCTCTTTCCGTCAAGGGATTAATTACGTGGTTTAACCGTGTAGGGCCGTTGCGAGGGATTTAAGGATGCGCGAAGGATTTTAATAAAGGGGAATGGGGGCCAGTCAAGGGCTGAGTGTAGTCAGGGTGGAATTAAACTGTGGACGGTGGGTGAGGGGAAGGGGGGGAGGAGGGGAAGGGGGGGAGGAGGGGAAGGGGGGGTAGAGGAAGAGGGGAAGGGGTGGTGATGAGAGTTGGAGGAGAGGGGGTTCCGAGCCCTCCCCCAGGCGTCAGCTTTTTTTCCCTCTCCGGTACCTGAAGGAGGGTGAAGGGAAAAGATGGGTTGGATCTATTCTTGGGGCATAAGTCTCAAAGGGATCAATATGACGCCGGGTGAAAGATTTTCCCCGAGGCGGGTTTCGAACACCACATTCCGGGGTGTTCGTGAGAGCAAGGTCAGTCCTAAAAACAAATCAATGTAATAAAACAAAATGTCAAACTAATAAATATTAGCAGACCGATTGCCCTACAGCGAGAATGCGAATCAGCTGTTGCAGAAACGAGCGGGGCGAATTCCCAAACACCGGGCCCTTCTTCCCCCTTTAACACATGTACTGTAAATAACAAAACCGCGGCCGTAATCGCTCTCCCTAATCCCCGCTGCATGCCACGAGTCTCGGCCGGCCTCCCTCGACACCCCGTCGGAACGCCCGGCTTATCCGTCTCTCCGGATACAACAAACTTCCCTTCGTAATCCGAGCGCAGGACACGCGGACGTCGACGTAAGTGATCCCCGGCCGAGAGGGAGAGGAAGGAGAAAGACTTCGCCGAGTAGATACTGCGACGTACAAATCTTGCGCGCATGTACTGGGTTTTGTGTCGGATGAGACGCAAGTGTTACGTGCGTGGTCTCGACACGACACGGTTAAGCACTCAGGACAATCACGCTATCCAGATCTGTGGCTGCCGTTTTTCTAGTTCTTTTACTTTGGGTTTGTTGTTGCTCTGGTTGCATGCATCATCATCACTGTGGCATGGCAATTACAAACACAAATAAATACTAGGCTACATTCCCCTGAATAACATCTTTCTTTCTAAAATTTAATATCAGATTACCAGGGACACTATAATTCAACCATTTTACTCTAGAACAAGCACTCCCTCACATCCATAAATCACAAACAACAAAGACATGACTAAACCCAAGGATCTAATCCCCAGCCTCGTCCACTAAAAACGAAGGGGCTGCCAAGAGCCAGGCGGCTGTAACCCACTTCAAGATGCGTATTACTTCACTCAACATCATCATCTGGCGGCTCCTCTTCCCCATGACGGCTCGCTTGACAAGGAATCAACACATCCAGCTGACGCATTTCTTTCTTTCATTTAATTTAGCCTGCAAAGTCATGACTAATATAAAAAAGGGGGATAGGCGCACGAACTACTCCTTCGCCAGAATATATTTGCTAACAGACACCACAGATCGTAGGAGAAAATCCTAGAGCGAGAGACGAAGGGCAGTGCCAGTGCCAGGAGGCTACTACGACGCCCGGCGCTGAGTGCCGCTCGGGTGGTGTGTTGGAGGAGGACCACCCGTAACGATGACGGGCGTTTCCTTAACTTCTGCAATGGCCGCGTTTCTCGCAAAGACGGCCTGGTGTTTGAGGGAACGGAGTGATAATTATGCAGATTCTCGGGACAAAAAAAATGCCGAGAACAAAATAATGTTCTTTTGTTCTAATGTTTCTACTCCTATCATTAAACTATTATCATTATTAACATCATTGTTCTTACTTTATCATTACTGACGTGAAAAATAAATACCTACATAAAGAATGAATTTTTTAAAGGCGACTCCCATGTCACTTCTTTTCTTCTCTACTTTCTACCAACCACCCCTCCTACTTTTGCATCTACGTCTACCTCTCCCTAACAGAGACGGGCACATCCTGTCCCCTACACAAAGGGTTTGGCCCCGATCATTATCCTTGTCCATTACATCTCTATCCATTATCGAGGCCGCTCTATTTAGCAGGTTATTGGATCTAATGGGTCGCTTATGAAGGAAATGGATCGCCTTTCGGGGGTGTTTGCTCTCGTTGTCCACCAGCTGTATCACCTCTTTCAACAAAATATCACTTTCTACCCGCTGGTTCACATCTTTCAACATAAATGAACACAATTAAACAATATGTAGCCGCAAGATATGTTATCATTTATGTGAAAAGCATACGATGTTGTCATACCGATTACGAAAAAGAAATAATGATGCTCCTGATGAATTGATATCAAAACATCTAATGTAGCAATATTCCTTATTTTTCCCCCACGGCGAAGATTACCAGGCGCCCCAGTCGCAAACAGCGCCTTCAGATTCTTAATAATAAGCTTCCATCTAACTACGTCACCACAGCCAGGTTAATGAACCCTCACGCCCGTGCAGACGGCTGGGTAAGCCTAGGAGATGATGCTGGCACTGGCACCCACGAGGACTTCCCGACAGCATCGGCAGGAGCTTCAGAGCAAGATGGGCGAATATGCTGATGGCGATTTTCTAGAACTCTAAGCTGGAATAAAAAGCGTAGAATAAGAATTGATAGGGTGTTGAAAGTTTTGTGGTTCTAGAAAGTCTATATGTCTGCTTGTCTGCCTGCCTTCGTTCGTTTGTGTTTGTGTGCATGTGTGCTTTAGCCGTAATCTCACAAAGTACCTGTCTTATCACAGTGCAATCTATACATAACAATCTTTATCGATCTATGTCTTCACCACAGACACCCCCACCCCACCCACCCCAGCCACCCTCGCTAGACACACATCACACACGCGTTACGAAGAAAAATGGGGAAAAAGAGAGACAGAAAGGAGAGAGGTAGAGGGGAGGAAGGGGGGTGGAAGGAGTAGAAGGGGTAGAGAAGAGTGAGGAAGAAGGGGTAGGGGGGGAGAATAAACAGGATGAGGGAAAGAGAAGTAGAAGCAGAGGGGAAAGTAAGTGGAAAAAGGGGAAAAGAGGGGAAAAAAGGAAAAAGGAGAGGACAGAGGAGGAAGGGGTAGAAGAGAAGAGGGGGGCTGTTAGCAAGGGAGAGGGGAGGGATCATGGGCGTAACCTTAGCTACCCATAATCCTCCCCAACGGTGACGGGGTCGTAGGCCTACCCGAATCCCTCTCAAGCCGTCGACAAGTCCGCGCGACACACACAAACACAAGCTGCGTCTTCAACTCCCTCATCCGTCTTGCTCACCTGCCGCGCCTTCCTTGTCTCCCGAATCTACACCGATTTTTTCCTTCCGCTGTTTTGTGGTTGGAGATTTTGTCTCTCTCAGCCCCGTGATCCTTCTAGCTTTGTTTACCATCACACTTGTAGCTTTGTCAACA
>NC_061837.1:7279540-7282040 GCF_019202785.1 Penaeus chinensis
TCCCTGAGCTCACGAAATGCACCAGACTTGTACAAACACAAGCGGGCAAAAGGCAGCGGTAGTTATGGGCAATGGTTGGGTATAAGAGCAGACGATGAGGGCACGAGAGAGGGAAGGAGGAGGCCTAATAACAGTTCGGCCCACCGGTCTAGGGGCGCCCCGGGGGACATGTAACCCACAAATACGCCCGTGACCGAACACAACGCCAACCGCGGAAAAGCACAAGAGAAAAAAGGGAAGGGTAGAAAAACGAAGGAAGGGGGAGGGAAGAGGAACAAAGTAACTAAGAAAAAAAAGCGGGTGAAAAGGGTAAGAAAGCGAAAAATATCGAGGGAAATGGCGAAGAAAAGAACAGATACCACGGAAAGGGATGACTGCAAAGGGGAGAAGAGAATACGGACGCAAAGAACCTGAGAGTAAAAGCACAAAATGGGAAGACAAAAAAAAAGGCAGATCTTGAACATAAAAGTCAAAAGAGAGAGAGAGAGAAAAAAAAAAGGCTAAAACAGAAAAAGGAAGAGAACAAAGCGGAGAAAAATACGAACGATTTTCAGTCACTCGTCAAAAACAGACAAGTACATAAAATAAGAAAAAGCAATTAGTGAACATCTTAATAATAATACAAAGAAAAAAAAATGCATAAACGTTGACCTTAAACGAGAAAGAACAGTTTTAATCCATCAAAGCACAGATGGGAATGAGACATCGGTGTGCTTGGATTAATGTGAATTCCGGACCCTTAAACATAGCCATTACGAAGGGGAGCATGAGAGAGAGGGGGGTGTGGGGGATAATCCATAACTCGGCATAACAGGGAAACAAGACGTTATGAGGGGTGGAGGCGGGGGGTCCGAAGGCTAACTGTGGGGAGACGAGGGGGGGAGCAAATGGAAGGGAAGGGAAGGGAAGGGAGGGTATGCGATGGGGACTGGAGAAGGGAGGAGGAGGGAAGAGAAGGGAAGGAAAAGGAAGGGAAGGGAGGGTATGCGATGGGAACAGGAGGAGAAAGGAGAAGGGAAGAGAAGGGAAGGAAAAGGAAGGGAAGGGAGAGTATGCGATGGGAACTGGAGGAGAAAGGAGAAGGGAAGAGAAGGGAAGGGAAGGGAAGGAAAGGAAAAGGAATAGGAAGGGAAGGGAAGGAAGGGAAGAGAAAGGAGAGGGAAAGAGAGAAGAGGAGAGAAGACGGGAGGGGTGGTGTGGTAAGGTAAATTAAGGTAAGGTAGTAAGGCACGGGAAGGAAAGAAGAATGTCAAGAAGGGTAAGGAAGGGTATGGGATAATAAGAAAGAGAAGTGAAGGGCAAGGTAGAGTAGGGTAGGGTAGGGTAGGGTAGGGTAGGGTAGGGTAGGGTAGGTAGGGGAGGGGAGGGAGAGGACAGGCATGGAAGAATAGGGATGGCGGGGAGGGAATGAATTTGAGTAAAAGAAAGGGAATGGCAGGGAAGTGATGGAAGAGGGAAGGGATAGGGACGGGACAACGAAGAGCAAGGCTAGGGTAGGCTGATTATGAGAGTGAGCTAGGGTAGCAAGAAAGAAAGGAAGCACAGCAAATAGAGAAGAGAAGCAACGAATCTGTTAAAAGGAAGAAAGAAAAAAAAAGAAAAAAAAAGGAACAAACCATAAATAAAGCATAGAAAAATAATAACACAACCCCACACTGGCAAGACGCACAGACTATCCATCCCACGATAATTCGTCTTCAATTCCCTCTCTCTCCCTCCCTATCCCCTCCCCCCTCCCCCTCCCATCGTATCCATCCAGCCACGCAATTATCCACAAAAATCTGCTTCCCATCCCGGCGATCAAACATGCACCCTGTGGGAATACTGGGTAATTGGCTGTCTCGGAGAGGTCACAGCTGGGGTGTTGGCTGGCGCAGGGCTGTCCTATCACCATTACAAGATGCACAGGCAACTATTGGCAACTTCGCGCCGATAAATCAGTCCCTTGTTGGATTTCCACGGTGAACTACATGGGGATTGATGGCGGTGTGTGTGAACAAAATGTATTTTTCTCGGTACAAACGAGTCTAGAGAGTAATTCTAATGGCAAATATTTAATACCTATATATATGCATACCAATTAGCCCTCATTCTCATTCTCTCTGTCTCTTTCTCTTTCTGTGTGTGTGTGTGTGTGTGTATGTGTGTGTGCGTGTGTGCGCCCGCGCGCGCGCATGTGAAATTTACATCCATGAATTCCCATCTATTCCTGAGCAAACCGAGTCCCACGGCCCCCAACTGGAGATCCTCGCGTCCGCCACAACTTGGCTTCGAACTCGAGCGCTATTAGCCCCACAGGATTGTGGTTCTACCAGAAACAATTAAATTAATAAGCATAAAATTAGCGTAGGATATCGGCTAATTGAACCAGGGCGTGGAACACCGCACACTATTCGTCAAGGCCAGCAGACCCGAAGTTCTACAGAAAGCCAATAGTGAGCGAAAGAAAAACCCTGAGCATCGCAGTTAAACACCAAACAAAAAACAATGAAACACGTGA
>NC_061837.1:7289540-7302040 GCF_019202785.1 Penaeus chinensis
CAATGATGAAGATGGAAATCTATTTAATCCTTGGTAATTTATTATCGGATTTTACTCCACGATTATGAACAAGTATTTGAAATAAACATTAAAATTAGTATAGGCATATTGGCAAAACAGTATTTGGCATATCAATAATGATTAACGGATATGGACATGGACAGGGTAAATGCAGCACTTTCTTCACTCTCCAAGCCACGAGAACAGTAAAGGAAGTCATTAAAAATAACCACAGGCATATCAACACAACAAAAACAACAAAGGGAGACACCGAGCAAGCGAATCGCAACCAAAACATCGTGGAAACTCCAGCGAGACTCAGTCACAACCAGAATTTCACCAGCCCCACCACCAGACCACGTACGACCAAGCTTCACCACCACCTAATCACCACCAAGCACGAGCATCACCACACTCAAGGTTGAGAGCAGTCAACTACCGCTCTTGGCCAACCGCATCACTCACAAGCAGGCATCCGGACAGCATAACCAAGGACAGAGCGAAGGCTGTTGGCGAAGCATCACCAAAAATATACAAGGAGGTTCTTCATGAAGCAGGCGCAGGCAGTAATTTACTCAGCAGGAGGGAACGGTCCACGGCAAGGAGACAGAAACAGAGGGGAAGAGAGTCCACAGCAACACAGACAGACAGATACACCATGTTGAAAGATGGACAACGAGTAATAATTAATATATAATAATGAAATAAAGTAATAAGAAATTATAATATATAATAATATATAGTAATAATATAAAATAATAATATAAAATAATATTATATAATAATAATACAAAATAACAATATATAATAATAATATAAAATAATAATATATAATAATAATATAAAATAATTGTAATAATTTTCATTATTGGAAGAGTAACTATAATAATGATATTGGTAATAATAATAACAGCAGCAGCAATGCCAGTGATAAGAACACTAAAATCATAGTGACAGTACGTGGTTGTGGTGGTGACATAAATACAAAAAACAATGCTAACAATAATAACAGCAACAAAATAGTAAAAATTATGCCAATGACAACATTAGGCTAATTCTAACGTTACAAAAATTATAATAACAGTAAAACACAACTCTGCTTGTCATATCATCAATAACATGTATACGTATACATATACGTATGTGTGTGTGTGTGTGTGTATATGTGTGTGTATATGTATGTATGTGTATATATATATATATATATATATATATATATATATATATATTATATATATATATAAATAAGTATATATATATATATATATCACTATTTACATATGTTATATACATTTGCATTTATATATTTAGCGTTAACTCAGATACTAAGACAGAAATACGAGTCGGTGTCGAGCAGCAGAGAGGAGAGGCCGTGCACGGGCCATGAATAACTCCGCCACTTTTAATCAGTCTGTCTCACGATTTAAAAGTCGTTTAGGCTGGCTCATAAAACTGCGACATTAGTGCACGAGGATGGAGGGGGGTCTCAAGCACACGGGATGCGAGGCCCTCCTTTACCCACCAAGGCCCACGCTCTCGATAAGGGCAGTGGAGTGCGATAATGAAAACCGTTGTCGTATGAGGATCAGTGTTGGGGAAGCAGCCCCGCTCGTGTCGGGACTTGCGAGTAGCACTGGGCTGCTGTTGCTGAGCGAAAATTAAGTAGAGCGAGCGTTGTGCCGGGGCAGGAGCGGATGCAGTGCCAGCGGTGATCGTCGATGGCAAGGGGGGTTCCTGAGAGCGACTGTGCTGATAATACAGGATATCGAAAGCAACCGCATCATCATGCATAGGAAGTAGCAAAGGCGATATCTCGTAAGTCATCTGAAACTACCGTAATACAGGGAGCAATTGGCCATAATCTACAGCGGATCCGCACAATCACGGAGTGCGAGTGGATATACAACCTAAACACAAACAAAAACTCCCTCCCTCCTATCCACAAAACTCATTTACTATAATTTGGTGTCATTGCAGGCTGAACCCTTCTCTCCTGCTCCGCTCTGCCATGACCTCGACTTTCGCACCAGCTGCCTCCAGGCAAAAGCGACTTCGTCTTCGCTTTTCTTTTTTTCCTTTGAGAAATTATAATATATGGCGTGGCTTGACATTCTCTTTAAGCTGTAATCCTGAGTTAAAGGTCTGCAACATCCCCAGTGCAACACAGAAATGACTCCTTCAGCAAATCTAATCAAACATTCACTCCACTCTCCTCTGGGTGTAATCAAATGAGTAAACCTGATGTTCCCTCGATCAAACTTTACATCAACAGTAATCCCAACGAATGCATAATTTCCCCTCCCTTCCCCTCTCTCCCCTCGGGCGGCACCAGGCAAGCAGGGCAGCGTTAGTGCCCGTGTTTGAAGAAGAGGGGTTCCACCACAGTATCGCCCGCCTTTGACAGTTGACAAGAGCTAAATATGCAGAGGCCAAATTTGGGGACAAGTACTGATTGAATGCAGTGCAACCAAATGCGCCATGTGGAATCCAAGTGTGTGTGTGTGTGTACACATGGGCACACACTCTCTTCCCGGCGAGCCCGAGGCACCCTCGGACCGGGGTAAGTCCCAGTGCCGTCCGGCTATTCAAAGAACATCAAACCTAATCCGTAACAAGCCGGACTGGGACCCGCCTCCAATGAACTCTCTGATTCATGAACCAATCACCGCTTGCCTCCCAAGATCCACCGGCCAGCCCGCCCTTCGACATTATTTATCGTGCCGATTCAAGACCGACGAAATTTATGTGGTTTCCATACCTATTTAACTTATAAGCAGCGAAAATCTGCCATAAATCAAGCAGTCAGATTTAATAATGGAACGTGGTTAATGCAGATCAGACGAAGGGGGAGTGCACCATTAAATCAAAAGCTCAATCCGCCATTGCCATTAACAGGCTAACAGGCCGAGTTTATAAGGGCGGTAATCATACGTGTTTGAACCGGATTTTACCTCATCAGGGAACATTCATATACAGCTATGCAAAACGGACGGTCCGTTGAACCATAATGGATCTATCGTGTTGTTCCTAAGATTAATTTGCCTTCACAAACACTTGGAGAGTAGTCTTATTGTACTTGAAGGTAAACATTTTAATATTTTAAAACCTCTCTCTCTTTCTCCCAATTTTGTACATTGCAAAACTCAACCCCTCACTTTGCAATTCGTTTGTTAAATCGTAATCAGACACTAGATGGCGCATATCAACAGAAAATTAATCACAAAGGAATATAAAAAGAATAAAAGATAGTGGTGTGCTGTTAAGTTTTATTATCTTTTGCATGCCAGGGCCCTGATACTATCTATATGCACGGCGCTCTTTCCGAAACGAGGGAAAATAAATTCTCCTCATTTTCGCGATGCACCAAATTAAAACTCGCGTCAACACCATCCTGTTTTGGTGTAAACGTTACTGGTGTTGCTATGCTCCCTTGTTCGGCAAATAACTGGGGTTAAAAGATCGACGTAAATCACCACAAGTGCCAATTTAAGCACTTGGCTAATAATGATGATGATGATGATTATAGTAAAACGAAATAAAAAAAATAATAATGATATTAACAATACGAATAATAATACCAATAACAAAATAATGATAATAATAATAATAATAATAATAATAATAATAATAATAATAATAATAATAATCGTCAAAAAAAAAATAATAATAATAATAGTAATCGTCATATAAGTAATAGTAGTAGTAGTAGTAATGGTAACAGTGACAGTAACAGTAATAATAACAATAGCAATAACAATAATAACAACAGCAACAACAATGAAAATTACAATAATAAATGGGCAATTCAGAAAAAACAGACTCGGCAACAAAACGCCATAAACACACACCCCATAGAGGACCAACACAAACGTTCCCAGCGACAAACAAGTCCTTCGTCCCCCTGACAGCCCGCCCTCAGCCCGAGCAAGCCCACGTGTTTCCGTAAAGGACCCAAAGCCCATTACGTCTTCACTCGTGCATGCTGACACCCCAGGTCGACGCCGGTGACTCGCTGTGACCTCTGGCCCGGGATGCGACAAACGTTCCCAAGACGCGGCAAACGTTTCCCCGGACCAGACGAGAGTTAATTCTGCTTACACACACGCCAACAGTTTTCCTCCCCGTGTTGAACCAGGGAGACGAGATTTGATCACGTGTTCGGGAGAATCGGGGGTAATTGGTGAGAAAATCCCGAACGAAAAGTAATTTTGGAGGAGAACGGCAAAGAAAAGAAAAAAAGAAAAAAGGGGAAAAAGACAAAAGTGCGGAGAGTGATCAAAAGGTCGACAAGAACGGAGACGATAAAGCATGTGCAGGATGGAGAGAGATAGCAGCAGGAAAAGAGAAAAATTAAGAGAGAAGGGAGAGCGACAAAGAGAAGAGATATTGAGAGATGAGAGATAAGTGGGGATCCGCAGAATGGACAACGCTAAAGGGTGGAATTAAAAGCCAACCCAAAACAGGGAGAACGAGAGAGGGAGAGAAAGAGAGAGAGAGAGGATAAGAACGAATGAGGGCGAGCAAATGGGTGCCAAAAACGATGATGATTTCTATGGGGAACTAGCCTAAAAATATGCAGGAGGGGGAAAAACGGAGAAAGTGACAAGAGAACCACTGCTTTGTCAGGTTTCCTTTGTGGAGACAGGGGATTGATATTTATTAGCCTTTTTATTTCCTCTGACCTTCCCTATTAATTTCCCCATCTTTTTTATTCTCTCAAACTTACACACAGCATCCCTGTTGTCTTTTTTCCCTCACATTAATCTGCCTCGCTTTAATGTTTGCGAATTAATCCAAAATGAAAGCTTCTGTGTATCTTTAAACAATATATTCACCGGTCCACATCCCTTGTACTCTAATATACTCCCAAGTACTGGTCCGATTTCTGCGAACCTTACAGACTCCTCCATAAGTTCTCCTGTCCGAGGATTCACTTACCCTCTCGGAATCTTCCCTCGTCATTTCGCCGCACTGCGGGCCAAGACCGGGCTAAGCCACGTCGGTCACGAAGGTTAAGACACGCACGTCTTCCCTTGCAGCAGCACGACCTTTTCGCCCCCGTGTCCCCTAAGTCGCGACTGACACACGGCTTCTCACAACTTTACAGGACACTGAGGGGGAAAAACGATTCTATCTGTCTACTAAACTTCTTCCCGAGGGTGGAGACGAAAACATCTCTTTGTGGCCCTGATGTAAGGAGGGCGCCTTTGGGAGGGCATAGCAGGACGCAGAACTCTGTGGCTTTCTCTAAACCCGCTTTACGATAACGTCAATTAGCGTGGTCCTCACACTTCGTCAGAATTAAGATGAGCAATTGGGCATCACGAATATAACGTAAAGGTATATCAAATCTCTCTCTATTTTTTTTCTAATATTTAATTTTTCTAAGTAGAGGTCTGATTACATTTCCCATTACAGTCATGTGGATCCTATGATATAAAATTCTGACTCAGCATTCAGTAACCCCTCGTGAATCTCGGGGTCGAATAGTCGTCAGAATCGGAGGGTCAACGAACGCAAATATTCAAAGCTGACTCTTGGGGGGAAACCGCACAAAAGAACCGGAAAAGCATAACGATTGGGATAAAAAAAAAAAAAAAAAAAAATTGATATAAAAGTATGCGGAAAAAATATTCAGAACGAGTAAGGGGAATGTGGAAAAATACAAGCTAATGAGCAGAAGCGAAGAATACGAAATTACGAAGGAAGGAAGGAAGGAAGGAGGGAGGAAGGGAGAGATAGAGAGAGATAGAGGGAGATAGAGGGAGATAGAGGGAGATAGATAGATAGAGAGAGAGAGAGAGAGAGAGAGAGAGAGAGAGAGAGAGAGAGAGAGAGAGAGAGAGAGAGAGAGAGAGAGAGAGAGAGAGAGAGAGAGGAAAGATAAATACGCTGATTAGAGAGACCAAAGAGGGAACTTTTGTGATCGTCTGTCATTTAAGAAAATAGAAGTGTGAGGAAAGAAATAGAAAGGAAGAATGAGAAGAGATAACGTGCAGGAAAAAAGAGAGGGGAAAATACGGAATGAGACGAGAGGTAATGAGAGATGAGAGACGAAGACAAGGGAACCAAGGAGGCGCGTGAGGAGAGAATGGACCCAGAGACACATGAAAAGACACAGTGAATTATCCTCATCCCAAGACATTACCACGGGAATCCCCTACAAACCCGGGCCAAGTATCTTTCACAATGACTGTTGGGCTTGCTTCCTTCCGGTTGCTTCCCTCCTTTCCTCCCACGCTTCCTCCCCTCCCCTTTTTTCTTCCTCCTTTTCCTCCATCTTTCCTCTTATTTCCCCCCCTCCTTTCCGCCACGCACCCGGCGTCCGCTTAACGAGCCACAACAGCGGGGCTAACGGTCATTTTTTTACGTCTTATGTCAGCATCATCTGAGGACTTTATACCGCCCAGCATCTTTATATCTTTTTGTGTGAGACCACTCGGTAAGTCCTACTGACATTACCAACTACCTAATACCCTCCTACATCAAGAATTATGGGCGTCGAGGGCGAGCTGGCCGCGTGGCGCCAGAGTTTTGCAGCGCGTCCCGCTGGCGTGATATCTCTGCACTGTGTCAGATGAACAGCACATAACAGGCTGTTCTTCTTGTTCTTACCCATTCTTATTGTGTCTTTTATCTCCCAAGCGAAGTCGGGCGGGGTTAAAGCAGTTGCCAAAATTTGAGAAATGTTGTCGTGGTAAATTGCAGCAGCTCAAAGGCAGGGGAAGAGTTTGCAAGATCTCGACAATGCATTTTCACGCTGAAAATCGCGGTCATGTGGTGGCAGTGGCAATTTGCGTTACATTTGTGAAAGGGTTTGTGATAAGCTTCCCAATGGAGATGGTCAGAATTACGAATTGTAAATTGCAATTAGGTGACTATCATAAAAGGGTGTGGTATAAATCCTGCGATGAGATACAAAGTCATATATCAACTACGTTTATGCTTATTGTATTCTTAATTGGGAAACGAGTCTGTAGAGAAAAATGGGCAATCCGGGGAACTTTCTCTCGACTGGCGTTCATTCGACCACAAAAGAAGTACTCCAGCACAAACATCTATCTCCATTTAAACGCTCGAAATAAAAAGTGTATTTTCCTCCAGGACAAGCACGAAGGGAGTCCAGCAAAATCACACCACCGTTTTCCTGGCAGAGAGGCGGAGTTGCTTGAGTCAACAGCCGCTGGCGCCACCGAGCTCGCGAACAATGTTGTCACAGGAAATTTTGGAGTGGTTGGCCGGCGCCAGGCCTGGACGCCCTTCGTGACGAATGGTGACACATCGCCTCGTAAATCACCGCATTTCGTACAACTTTTGACCCGCCATTGGCAAGAACGATTTGACATTAGTCTGAAAAAAACATACATTTCATTCCAATACCCTTTTTTTTTTTGTCAACTGAAAATAAATACAATTTTACTTACTGGTGAATGTGGTTTGATGAAAAATATACAAGCTAAATAAATAAATATACACTTACTCAAGATCAATGCAATACCGATAACATAAAAATATACTTTTTTTTTTTATAAAAAAGGAGTAATCTTTCTATTGAATTTATATTCTCATTCTCACTACTCCATGATATAAAATTTGAATTTACGGCTCATCGACACTTCGACCAGATGCCACATTTCCATATCGACCCCTCTTTCTCCTCTCTCTCTATCTCCCCCGCCTCCCCCGCCTCCCATTCTCTCTCTCTCTCTCTCTCTCTCTCTCTCTCTCTCTCTCTCTCTCTCTCTCTCTCTCTCTCTCTCTCTCTCTCTCTCTCTCTCTCTCTCTCCCCTCACTTTCCCTCCCTGTCTCTTCCTACATGACTTATTCTCCCCTCTCTATTCCCTTTCCCCTCTCTCCCTCCCCTCTATATGTATATATATGTACACACACATACATATATATACATTATACATACATACATACATACACACACATGGATAGGTACATAACATTATTGATACATGATATAATCTATTCTATTTGCATAGATATATAATATACATAATGTGTAACGTATGTTATATATACACACATGTATATAAATATATATATATATATGTATATATATGTATATATATGTATATATATGTATATATATGTATACATGTATATATAAATTTGTATGCATATGTATATAAAAAATAATATATATAAATATATGAATATATGTTTATATATATATATATATATATATATATATATATATATATATATATTAATATATATGTATATACATATATATATTATATATATAAATAAAACAACAAAGGGTAGCCAAGAAAACCCGACTCGACCCCCAGAGAAAATTTCTAAGAAACCGCCGCCCCTAAGAAATCCGCTGGGCCGTAGCGAGGAACACAATAAAATTCCTCTGGTGGGGCGATTCCCGGGTGCTTGACTGCAGCGTCGGCACTAGTAGCGCTTTGCCCCCTCTTTCCCCCGCCCTCCTTCCTCGGCCCCTTCCCCTGCCCTCCTTCCCCTGCCCCTTCCCTCTACGCCAATCCCTTGCCACCGCTACCCCTTCCCTGGTCCCACATGACCCTCGTCCAAACCCGTCCTTTTCCATCACAATGTTTCCTCGACATAAATTCTCTTCGGACAAGCGGAAGTTTCTACGCTTCTGGCAAAGCTTATCAGCCATGTATGCGATTCATGTATGCAGGGCATCACGCTTATTTTCCTCGTGTATGCAGGACAATGCACTTATATTCCTTACGTATGCAGGGCAACACTTACTTTCCAGCCTTCACCAGTGCTGTAATGATGACCACATTGTTCTATATTTCATAGCAGTCTTCCAGTTTACATACTGAATTTTCGATATCAAAAGAACAGCGATGAGCTTCTCCAAATTAATGCAGACTGTCTGGAGCCTCTTTTCTCCCTCCTCATGAAAGCTCCCGCTCTATGGTTCCACAGCTGATTTTGAACAATAGGTACAAAACTACGAGTCGAGGAATATGTATATCAAGTGCAGCGTATTAAAAGATTATCTTAAATCACTGCAAAGGAAAAAAGAAATCCTTCTCCGCCCTCTCCCTCCCCCTCCCCCTTTACTTCCCTCTCTCTCTCCCCCTTTACGTCCTTCTCTCTCTCTCCCTTTACTTCCTTCTCTCTCTGTCTCTCCCTTTACTTCCTTCTCTCTCTCTCCCTTCTCTTGCTCTCCTCTCTTTCTCGCTTTCTCCGTTTCCTATTCCCTCTCCTCTTTCTCTTTCTCGTTTTCTTTCTTTTTTTCTCCCTCCACCCTTCTCCTTCTCCTCCCTCTTCCTCTCTTTCTCGCTCTCCCTCTTACCATTTACCCCGTTGACAAGCCCACCACACAGTGCCACCCCACAGCCACCACGTAAACACCAGTCTCTCTCCACTGTTACCCTCATCACGAAATACTCCTCGGAAAATTACCGCCACAGGACTGGTTGAGAGCTCATAAACCGTGGCGTTTCTGGGACAACCATGTTTTTATATTAGGTTTATTTACGTTTTAAGAAAAGAGGGAAACTTCGGTGTTTGTGAAACTTTTACTGATCTATAACCTCATCCCTCCGTAAAGTTGGGGAATACAATACCTAGTGTACGCTGCAGTGCATGTCTTCAATTTCATGCGGAATTTCGGTTGAGAGAGAGAGAGAGAGAGAGAGAGAGAGAGAGAGAGAGAGAGAGAGAGAGAGAGAGAGAGAGAGAGAGAGAGAGAGAGAGAGAGAGAGAGAGAGACAGAAGAGGGGTGGGGGGGGGGCATATAAAGTAGATAGACAAACTCACACATGTAATGTATTTATGTTACGATATGTTGTGTGTGTATGTGTGCGTGTATAAGAGTGGAGTGTATATTTGTGTGTGTGGATGTACGTGTACAAAACTGTAAATGATGTTCCAGAAAAGTCGCCGACCCCACGCCAAGGCCTATCTTGACTCTCCCATTGATTAGGGGCTGATATTGCTTATTCCTCTTAATATAGGGACGTTATTGGGAGCGCCAGCATTCCAAAGCCCCGGGGAAACATCTAATAAGACACCGCTTACAACAAAGGTTATCGGAAATAGAAAGAAAAGTGGAAGCCAGGCGAGACAGCAGGGGCGGCCCCGATCTCTCGCCCGTCGCGCTCGGAGCCATCAAAACAAAGCATATCAATCAACGCCGTAACAGCCTCGGTTCCTCTTTGTAGTGTGGGGGGGGGGGGGGTTACTGTGTGCCGGGACTACAAAAAAAAGGCGTAACGGGGGATGCAAGCAGGGAGACGGAGCGAATGGATGCCTGCAGCAAAAGGGGAATTAAACCGCGGGAGAGCTTCTGCCTGCATCCCATTCCCACCCCGCTTTCTGCATCCAAAACACATCAACAACAGTAAACATTTTCGAGAAGGGATACCACACCCGGCCCTAATCTTTGCCTGAAACCGTCTCCCCAGTGACACGCCAGGGCCGAGCGACGAAGTCCCTGCCAGGAGGTGTCGAGTCTGCCAGGTTCCGAGATGCAAACCTTCCTTCCTCTTCCTCGTGTGCCTCTCGGAGCGGAAACGGCGGATTGCCCACGACGCCTGGTTGCCTCCCGGAGTGCTTCTTGGCCCCAGCGGTTAGCTAGGTATCCGGAAGGGTGATGGGGGGAGGGGGGAGGAGAAGGAGGAGGGGGGAGGAGAAGGAGGAGGGGGGAGGAGAAGGAGGAGGGGGGAGGAGAAGGAGGAGGAGGAGGAGGAGGGGGGAGGAGAAGGAGGAGGAGGAGGAGGGGGGGGGGAGGGGGAGGAGGACGAGGAGGAGGAGGAGGACGAGGAGGAGGAGGAGGACGAGGAGGAGGAGGAGGAGGAGGAGGAGGAGGAGGAGGAGGAGGAGGGGGGAGGAGAAGGAGGAGGAGGAGGAGGAGGGGGGGAGGGGGAGGAGGACGAGGAGGAGGAGGAGGACGAGGAGGAGGAGGAGGACGAGGAGGAGGAGGAGGAGGAGGAGGAGGAGGAGGAGGAGGAGGAGTAAGATTCGCGGGACTGGGAATAGAGAAGAGAGAAGAGATGGAAAGTTGATGAATGGAGAGAGTGAGAACCTTTACAGGTTATTTAAGGAACGAAATGTTAGCTGCAGAATGGTAAACGAGTTGGAGATAACAAAAGTCTAGTACCTTTTCAGCAACAAAGTTTTCCTTACTCCTTTAACTGCTCCAAGAACAACGTAACATCCCTCAAGCATCACCAAGAAATAACAGCATTCGCCCTCCCCCACCTCCCCCCCCTTCCCTATTCCCCTGGCGTCGACAGAGCTGCAACGCCTCAACGCGAGCGAGAAACGCACGGATTCTCTTAGCTTGCTCTTCTCCCAAAGCGCCACAGGGAATTAGCATGACCGTCTGCCGGCCGTCCACGGGGAGGCCAGCCCTCTTGATGCCTTAGGAGTGATTATAAATTGTAAAGCAATCTGCATGACTATGTGCAATCTTAATCATAGTATATATTGAGACATTTATAGCCTCGCATAAGCCAGCAGACGATGTATATGTTGAACTATGCTCTTTGACCATATTTTCTTTTATATAAAATGAATAAACTATTTCATTATAACCACACATATATATACTTCATAAAACGCCAAGGTAATGAACAGAAAAATCTGACCTGTACTATACGAAAACTGACAAACATATGAGGCATATTAATTATAAATATACATATATGTGTGTGTATATGTGTGTATTGTGTGTATATGTGTATATATATAGATAGATAGATATATAGATAGATATAAACATACAAATAGTCCAACTACTGTTTCTTAGCCGCGTAGGTCTACGCCTTTATGCTGCAATATGCACGAGGCGCCCGCAGAGCAATTCGGGTCCGGCCCCACCAGCACCACGAGGCGAGGCCAGCCGCGTCCGGATCTGTTTCCAGCAGCCAATTTACGAGCGCTCTCCTTCCGGAGAATTTACACTCGTTCCCACTCAGACCCGGTCGTTGCATCTCGAAATCTTGATCAATTCCCGTGAATCATCACGAAGGTCCACGCCGGCTCTCCACAATCGCATGATTTAAGGTTTTTGATCGCGCCGCAGAATCGCTTATCCCACCACCTTTATCAACCGCAATTGCCTTCCTTCCTCCGCCCTCCCTTCTCCTCCCCGTTTCTCTCTCTTCCCTCCCACAAATTTCACCCTTTTCGGATTCCAGACGTCAGCGTTGCAGGGGGCGTCCGATCTCTCCAGCTGGTAACACCGTGGGAAGGCCAGGGCCCGACGTCCCAGGCGGAAGATGCAGTTGCAATGGATGGTCCGCTATCGGGGTATCTTTCGGATTAATCGTTTTCTTTTAGGTACTTCAGTTAAGGATTTTTGGTGTAAGAACTATCAAAAAAACTATTTCTATTTTTGCAGCATTCAGAAATTGGAATCTTTTATTTTCAGTTTTGGATATAAAAATCCAATAACATTTTTAAGTTGCGTCTTTGTCTACATGATAGTAGGTTCATAAAATTACTAACACACAGCTCTTCTTCATACATTTTTTAAAACGTGCAAGTCTACTAAA
>NC_061837.1:7307040-7309540 GCF_019202785.1 Penaeus chinensis
CACATGTAAAAGAAAAAAGGTTGGCACACCTCGAATATCACACTGTTCATTCAAGCGTTTCGAGTAGTCTTTTTTGGCCACGGCATTTTCTTTACCCTCACAATTAACGAAAATACAAGAGCCTCCCCAAGCCTCGCTCCTCAAACTTCCCTCCGTCTTTACACAACCACAACTTCTTGCAATGCAATTACCACATCAACAATCGTCGCTACACCTCCTCACGCTGCCACAAATGACAAAGTTCCACCAAACAAAGCCATCGTTACACATCGATGCAGAACGACTTGCTTATTAACGAAGACGACCAAGCCACTATTCATCCGGCCGCTACGCTCACAAACTTCCCTAGGCCTCGCGCGCACCGTCAGCCTCCGTCCGGGTCACGCGAACGGCAGCCGCCCGCCCGCACGACCGCCGCCGCCGCAACGTTACGGTCTTCATCTTCTCGGGACAGACAGACAGGCAGAGAGCGACTACTGTGCACGGACGCGGAACAACCTCAGCATGGAGACGGTGAGCGCATTACCATACTGCACGCCATAGTAAACCCCGGCCGGCAGCTACACTTGCCATGCACGGGGGAGGCGGAGGAGGAAAATGGGTGCAAGAAGAGGACGAAAATATGGTGCAGAGTGGGTAGTTGGGAGGCTGACCCGGAGGATAGAACGAGATGAGAAGAGAGGAAAGGGAGTGGGAGAAGAAAAGGAGAGTGAGAGGAGTGGAAATGGAGAATAGAGGAGGGAGTGGGAGAAGAGAGGGAGAAGAAAGGGAGAGGGTGAAGAGAGGAGAGAGGGAGAGGGTGAAGAGAGGAGAGACAGAAGAGAGGAAAGAGGGAGAGGGTGAAGAGAGGAGAGGCAGAAGAGAGAGGGAGCGGGAGAAAAGAGGAGAGGGAGAAAAGGAGCGGGATAAAAGAGGAGAGGGATAAAAGAGGAGAGGGATAAAAGAGGAGAGGGATAAAAGAGGAGAGGGATAAAAGAGAAGAGGGATAAAAGAGGAGAGGGAGAAGGGAGAAGGGAGAAGGGAGAAGAGAGAGAGAGAGAGAGAGAGAGAGAGAGAGAGAGAGAGAGAGAGAGAGAGAGAGAGAGAGAGAGAGAGAGTGAGAGAGAGAGAGAGAGAGAGAGAGAGAGAGAGAGAGAGAGAGAGAGAGAGAGAGAGAGAGAGAGAGAGAGAGAGAGAGAGAGAGAGAGAGAGAGAGAGAGAGAGAGAGAGAGAGAGAATGAGAGAGAGAATGAGAGAGAGAATGAGAGAGAGAGAGAGAGAGAGAGAGAGAGAGAGAGAGAGAGAGAGAGAGAGAGAGAGAGAGAGAGAGAGAGAATGAGAGAGAGAATGAGAGAGAGAATGAGAGAGAGAGAGAGAGAGAGAGAGAGAGAGAGAGAGAGAGAGAGAGAGTGAGAGTGAGAGAGAGAGAGAGACAGAGAGAGAGAGAGAGAGAGAGAGAGAAGCAACCGTATCCTTCCTGAGCAGCATATACACTCGTTACGACCTGCAGGGCCCTATTCATCAACCGAAACAGAGGGCCACATTCCCACACAAACCGTAACCGCAAATGTGTAAAACTTTTGCTGATTCGGCTGAGCTCGGGGACCGCAAAACCCTAACAAGACGGGATCAGACCATCTGACAGCCTCGTTACCATCCAACCACCGCAGTCGCGTTGACTCATCATTGGCCGCAGAAAACAAGAGAGACGGAGAGAGGATCAACAGGAGGCTTTGCCAGGAGCCCAGCTAATCCTCAAGGTCGACAAGGATGGAGTAGGAGACAGGGAAAATCAGCCTTAATAGAAGACGAGGGCGAAGACAAGTGCCTTGTCGTGACCGGCCGCAACTCGACTGGACTTGGCCGAGTATATTCGCCACGGAGGATCTTGGTCTCAAAACTTAAACAAAATAGGGGATGGGTAAAAATTGCCATAATAATAGTCCACCAAGGCGAGGTTTGCTAAAAGCCTTAAGTCAATCCGAGAAGAAATCCCCTCGGGGATTTTGTGGTTGGGTACGCACGAATTAAATTAGTTTCCGTTATGATAGGCAAGCTGTTTTTTCTCCCTTCCTCCTCCTTTCTACTTGCTCTCCAGTAACGACTTAATCAAGGGCTCCATGCACCAAATTGGGAGCCACGAGGCAGTTCGAATGCCATTTGGGCTGGGAGCATCACAAAAAAATCCGCCAAGCCAGAATTACAGTTTACATGCAAAACACCGTTTGATGCTTTTCTAAAGAGTGAGCACCAGGATCGCTGTAAAAACGACTCCAAGTAAAAACAGATATCGGAAGAATTAACAAAAGCAAGCTATGGCAGCAAATCACTTGCATTTAAAACGAATGATTAACACTAATTAGTTAATTTTGTAAATACCTGAAACGGTGATTAACAGCTCCAATAACAATAATTCCAAGACTTCATAAAATAAAACCACTTTAATATGAAGATATATACACCAATGTGTTCACTCCCCAGACCTCCAGGTGACCTAAACATGCATTCACGACGCATCCGA
>NC_061837.1:7314540-7329540 GCF_019202785.1 Penaeus chinensis
AAATATATGCATACATGTATATATATATGCATACATGTATATATGTATGCATACATGTATATATATGCATACATGTATATATGTATGCATACATGTATATATGTATGCATACATGTATATATGTATGCATACATGTATATATGTATGCATACATGTATATATGTATGCATACATGTATATATGTATGCATACATGTATATATGTATGCATACATGTATTTGTATGCATACATGTATATGTATGCATACATGTATATGTATGCATACATGTATATAAATGCATACATGTATATAAATGCATACATGCATATAAATACATACATGTATATAAATGCATACATGTATATAAATGCATACATGTAAATATATATGTGCATACATGTAAATATATATGTGCATACATGTAAATATGTATGCATACATGTATTTGTATGCATACATGTATATGTATGCATACATGTATATGTATGCATACATGTATATAAATGAATACATGTATATAAATGCATACATGCATATAAATACATACATGTATATAAATGCATACATGTATATAAATGCATACATTTAAATATATATGTGCATACATGTAATTATATATGTGCATACATGTATATATATATGTGCATTCATGTATATATATATGTGCATTCATGTATATATATATGTGCATACATGTATATATATATGTGCATACATGTATATATATGCATACATGTATATATATATGCATACATGTATATATATATGCATACATGTATATATATATGCATACATGTATATATATATGCATACATGTATATATATGCATACATGTATATATATATGCATACATGTATATATATATGCATACATGTATATATATGCATACATGTATATATATATGCATACATGTATATATATATGCATACATGTATATATATATGCATACATGTATATATATGCATACATGTATTTATATATGCATACATGTATATATATGCATACATGTGTATATATATGCATACATGTATATATATGCATACATGTATATATGCATACATGTATATATATGCATACATGTATATATATGCATACATGTATATATACACATACATGTATATATTTATACATTTTGTATATATATACATATATGTATATATACGCACACATGTATATATACATACATGTGTGTATATATATATATGCATGCATGTATATATACATACATGTATATATATGCATGCATGTATATATATGCATGCATGTATATATACACATACATGTATATACACACATCCATTTATATATACATATATCATACATATATATAAACATATATACATATATATAAACATATATACATATATGTATATATACACATACAAATATAAATACATATATAAGCAAATATATATTCTTATATAAGCAAATATTTATACATATACATACATATATATACACAATATACATAAACATGCATATATATGAATATATAAACATATAATATATACATACATATACATATACAAACATGTATAGACACATATATACATATATAATATATACATACATATACATACATGTATATACACATATACATACATACTATTCATATATACTATACATATATACATATATACTATACATATATACATATACATACATATATACATATATACATATATACATATATACATATATACATATACATACATATATATACACTTGTATTTCTATATATAATCATACACATACATAAATACACGCACATATTTATGTATATATATATATTTTTTTTTTCTAATCATATTGACATTTGTATGCATGCACCCGTGTCTGCGTGTACACACAGGCCTGTACATATATATGTAGACCTATTTCTAGATAATATATATATATATATACACACACAACTCGTATTATATACAAAATGCCTCTCTCTTCTTTCTCTCTACATATGCAAATACATCAGGCACACACACACCCACCTAACTACCTACTACACACACACACACACACACACACACACACACACACACACACACACACACACACACACACACACACACACACACACACACACACACACACACACACATCCATATATATATATATATATATATATATATATATATATATATATATATATATACATATACGTAAACATGCATATACAGGCTAGGTCTCCACATACATATACATATACATAAATAGCCATACATATATGAATATAGTCATAGAACATATAAGCATACATACAAATATTCATATATATATATATATATATATATATATATATATATACACACACCCTTATATATGTGCTCACAGAGCCATGCACACACATTCATTATTTTATATATTTTTCCTTATCGTAGAAAGAAACACAAATTTATATGCATAGTTTAATGTTCAGTAAGGCTGGTCACCTGAGGTCACGCCGAGGATTCTGCTGGTTGATAAACACCCGGTTTAAAACACGTCAGGTCGGTGGGAATAAAGGACTTCCAAAACCACTCAAGAATTTTACCTCTATGACACTAGCAAATTAGGTCGCGTTCGCTACGACCTTCGGCTGAGATTAATTAGTGCGATTTCCGAAATATCGAAAGTTTGAAAATATAACAAAATGACTTACCCGTTTTCATTTCTCTGTCCAATACAGATGGGTTTTCAATCGGAATCTATTACAGATTACTTTTTTTTAGTAATGATCTAACCTTATTACTTATGAAGCCTAAAACAAATGATGGTCCCAGCGCAGCACAGCGTAAAACATTAATCCACATCAAGCATAGATTTTTTTTTATTTTTAATTTCTCCAGTACACGAGGAAAAGAGAAACCGTTTAAACTTCCACCCGTGATTTGGTGACCGCCATCCTAGATAAACAAGAAGCGGGGTTTAATAAAATCACGAATTCCCAACTCCCGAGTACCAAGGCCTTCCCCCCCACAAACAACGGAGACACAGAGCTCACCACACAACGGGAGGTTTCGAGAAGAAGCATAAACACATACACGACGAGGGACAAATCAAACAAGGTACAACCCAGGGTAAATACAGCCCAGAGTTTTCACGCACCCATCTGCCCCCACCGCCCCACGATATACACAAACCGTCATTTACAGTCACCTAGATGAGAATGCACCAATAAACATTCTCCACTCTTGTGGTAAAATGCACCCTGAAGGAATGCGCCCCATATGCCATCAGTTTTAAAAGTTTGAAGCCAACCCTGGACTCCCAAACTAACGAGAATGCTTGATTTATTCATATATCCAATATCAACTGACCGTAATGGAAGAAAGTTATCGTAAAAGATTGATAATATCTAGAATGATTTATAAACACATAATCTACAGGGATGTCTTGAGAGACGTCTGTTATTGATTTAATTACGTTACACAACTTTCCATTTATAACTTTATAAGCCATATAACTTATTGAACCGACTTTCAAGCGCATAGCAATCCTTCGGCTCGGCTACACGAGAAGACTATTAACTTAGGGGTTGTCAAAACAAGCCTTTTCACTTATACTGTACATCTAACGCCTGGTAGTTTGGGTAATTCTGAAAGCAAGCCCACGGCCTACACAAAGGCTGCATTGGCACAGACAAAGGGAGTAAAAAGAAGGATGGTGCCCGAAGGGTTTTCTTGGAGGCGCGTGAGCCAGCAATATTTAAAAGACCATCGGATTTCTCTACAAAAGATTTTTTATCGTCGAGCATAAAGGTTCATAGGAGAGATTAAAGATGGTAGAATACCTTGAGCCAACTCCAAGGGGGAACAAATAATCCTAAAAATCAGTGCTCTGAAAATAAGTTTACGATATCTAGGAGAAAAACCTCTTGCCTAAACCACCAACGAGCCGGCACCTCTATCAATACCAACACTGAATAAACATTGTTCCCATGTTTAGAAAGTGTTGCACCTGCATTGAAATATTACGAAAATAGAATTCTACATTTTTCCTCGGAGTGAAAACAACTTCCTCCCGGCCGATGTATCTTTGTCGACAGGAACGCCCTGGACGCAGCCCGCCTCCGCCTCCACGCGCGCGCGAGACGTCAGCAGTTCCCTCCATAAAACCTAATCGTAAAAGCTAGCTAACTGTAAGCCATATTACGTGGCAAATGACTCTTAAGTACGAAATCCGTGCCGAAGCAATGGCGGGATGTGGCTCCCCTATCCCATCCATTTTATGTGACTCATCACGAGAATGTGAAGACGGAGAGAGAGAAATCCTTGAGCTGCACGGCCGACTGCTCTCTGTCGGCAGCGGGCTCTACGCCGCCTCTCCCGGCCCGACGCGACGCTCGGAACCTGCGATGCTAAAATACCTTTACTCTTAATGAGTGCAGAATTGCGTTATAGTACGTCTCGTAATTAAAAATAAATTGAATGCCATCTCTCTATTATCAAAAACAAAAGTATTTTAACATAGGCTTTTGTTTATTAACGATAAATTCCTCCCACGTAGCGGTGTCAAAATGGTACAAAGCGTACAAGAGATGCCGTTATTATTTTACTAATTTACATCTACGTGTAATAGTTATCACAATTTATCGAAGCTGAAGTAACTGGCAGTAGGCCTATAATAGCGCGGAACTAACATCAGTAATGCATAGAATAATACGCTGTACCACGCATGGAAGAATTAGATGCATGGCCAATTACCGGTTCCCGTACGATGGTCACAAGAGATGTTTAATTACGTCCAACATGCTTCGGTTCAATATACGCAAAGTTCCAAAGCAGTATCGTCTATCCGCCAACGCTGAGTTTGAAATCGGTGCGCGCTCAACACGGACCACGTTGTACGATCCCTTGCCAGAAGTTTCACTAACTACTGCTACAACTCTCTTAATATATATATATATATATATATATAAATATATATATATATGTATGTATATATATACATATACATATATTCTGAATATATATTCCCTGTGGGATATCCGAACCACGGTACTGAGAATAGATGAAAAAATAATTTTCTTTTAACCATAATGTGAAACATGTTCTAAAGAGGACAATCAAAGTTGCTCAGGTACTTACATTGGATTTGTAGTATTCCAGTGGATATAATGCATCTTCGTGCAGGTGCCAAGGCGACACACGCACATTATCTCCACACACACCACCACCACTAGCGTCAAATAACCACACACTTTGGCACTCATTGTAAACTATTTGTGTTAATTGTGCCTCCACTCAGGAGTACACACTTGTATATCAAGCGTATAATATGTAATAAATTAAATTAACAAAGCGGTCGGCTTGGTACCTCCCGTTTGCGTCCGCCGAGATTTGCTTTCGGCTATTCAAGGAAGACTCGAAAGGTGGGCACGGCCTTGCCTCACATTTTGAGTCGGCTGCGATTGCCCATGACAATTACACTATCACCTCCGTAGGGACCCATGTTCCGAGCACTAAATACACTCCTCGGTGGGTGACACCACGTTTTATCACTGCATGGTTACACTGAGTAGAGCGAGCTACGCGCACACCCTCCCCGTGCCACGTCAGATACGAAACTAACCTTTGGCGAGAGCAGTGGGCTGGCCTTGTGCGGCGCAGACTCGTTGCGCGTTGTAGGGCGGGCACAACCTTACGGCCCAAGCTAGCCTGTGAGCTTACCCGGGGTACCTCAGGGTATGGTGCCCACCTTCACTGCATTTTCACCCCAACTTGCGCTGCGGTACTGTAAGTGTTAACACCTTGCTTGACTGCACTTGGCTTCAGCCATCGCTGATCGTGATGGCATACGGGGTAATTCAACAGTTTCACGGGATTAGTATCAAGGATTACTTGTACGCAGAGGCGACTGGAGTAGGATTTTCAAAGATAGTTTATGATATGTTGTGTACAGGATAATCCTCTTCATAGTTAATGGCTATATACTGTACGATGTTTTTTGCATGATGGCATAACTTACCGCTAATAACAAAGGAAGTTGAAATAGTCTCGTTTAAAGCGAAGCAACTAACTGAATATTTTAATAACCATCTTACATAAATATCAGTTTATCATTATTCACTCCTAGTTATGCGAATGGTATTAATAATTCCCAAGTACTCCCGTATCGCGCACAAGAGCGAAGATGTAAAATGCTCAGCCAAGGCATGAATATAAATCGCTAATAAAGTTGAACGTGAGGGAGATTTGTGGACCAACGCTACAGAGAGGCGATCCTGACTGACGCTGGTTCCGTCGCTCCGAAATCTTCTTATTACCGCAGTGTTATTATTGTGAAATGTCTATATTTTGCATCATTTACAGAAATCGAATATTGAGACTGATGCTGATAGTGTTTTCAATATGTTGTTGTTGTTGTTTGTGAAACTATTTATTAAAGTTGATAGATCGTTCGTTATGATTGTTTTCCTTATTTTTATTAAACTATACCTATTTTATTAATGCTATTGATATAACTGTTGTAGTTAGTAATATCATATATTGCGGTAATTCGTTTATGGATAATGATATTAATGATGATAACAATAATTATAGTAATATTAGTTATTATAATAATTTAACAATGCTAATAATGACAATTATGAAAATAATAGCAACAAGTAAAACTATTCTACAAAAAACATATACTTACATGAACGGCAATATAACAACAACAAACTAACAGATATTAGCTACGATGGAATTCATTATAAAAACACTGCTTTTCTAAAAACAAAGATGATAAAAATAGTGAGTGTTTTATGATTAAAAAACAAACATCTAATTATTGTGTTTTATGTAACTGTCGTCATATTCATTATTATAATTTTTATTTAGAGTAATTTCTCGACGTTCATCATCATACTAGCATCATTAAAGTAATCAAACTACTCCTAATAATCATAATGTAACAATCACTTGACTGATAGTAACTCAGACAATGATAACTAAACAAATTAATGAAAATAATAAATATGGAATAATAATCATGATGACGATGATTATGGTAATGATGATGATGATGATAATTATAATAATATTGCTATTATTTCCATCATCATTATTATCATTAATGTTACTACTGCTAGTAGTAGTTGTTGTATTATGATCATTACTGTTACGAGTATTATTATTATTATTATTATTATTATTATTATCATTATTATTATTATTAGTAGTAGTAGTGGTAGTAAGAATAACAATATACAAAAAAATAATAATGATAATCTTAAAATAACGTTAATAATTATAATGATGCTAATAATAATAATTATCAATAATAGTAGTAAATTAACTTTTATGACTTATTATCATTACTATTATTAATGTTATCGTTAATATTATCATTATCATTATTGCAATCGTTATTATTGTTAATTTTATTTCTGTTGCTATGCTTGTTATTATTACTATTATTATTATTATTATTTATTATTATTATTATCATTATCATAACTAATATTATCATTACTATTATCATTATTATTATTATTATTATTATTATTATCATCATCATCATTATTATAATTATTACTATTGCAGTTATTATCCTTATGGGAACAGAAGCCACAACAGCATGGCGCTACTGAATATACTGATTAATAATATCTAAGTTTATGATAATAACAACACCAACAAAGCATTATGAATAATTATTATTGCGGATACTGTGGTTAATAATACAAATTCTACAGTTTCTAATATTTCCATACTTTATACGATTGCAACAGTCAATGTAATCTCTTCTCATATTACTCTCGTAAAATTTACCATCAATACTATAATATAAAATTAATTATTATCATCATCAACATCGTAAATAACAACAACAACAACAAAAGTAATAATGTTCATGAGAACAATAATATTAGTAATAATAATAATGATAATAATACCAATAATAATAATGATGATAAAAATGATAATGATGATGATGATAATAATAATAATAATAATAATAATAATAATAATAATAATAATAATAGTAATAATAATAATAATAATAATAATAGCAGCAATAATAGTGATAACAATAATGATAATAGTGATAATAATAATCGTAACAATAATAAGAACTGGAATAAGAACAACAGAAACAATAATAATAATGATGGTAATAATTATAACAATAATAATAATAATAATATAAAAGTAATAATAATTATAATTTACTAATAATAGTAATATCATCATCACAAACACAAAACCAAAAATAGTGATAAAGCTAATGCTAATGATGAAAAACAATACTATTATTAGTAATACTATTATGAACAACATTAATAACTAAGCATTAATGATCATAAAACAACAATATAATGATAACAATGGTATTAATAATAATAATAATAATAATAGTAAAATGATAATAATAATAGTAAATGATAATGCTAATAATAATAATGATTAATAATAATACTGATACCAACAACAACTATAATAATGATTATACTAAAAAACAGTATAATAAAAACAACAATAATAACAACAACAATAATAATAACAAAACAACAATAAACTACTAGTTATTTTCAAAACAATAATGAATATAAATAAGCAGTTGTCATAAAACTCGAATCCCCGAAAACAAGTCACAGCGCAGCGTGTGTTATGTTGATCCGACATAACACCGCGGCCTTATTCGCCAATCCCTCATATGCAACGGACGTTCTATGATGTTATACGCTATGTTGCGAGGAGAGGGAGGTCGGAAATCCCGCTGGTCGACGCGGTCACGGACGGGAGCGCGGGTTTACCATGGACGTACGTGATTTTTTTTGCGAACATTTCATGTGTCTTTCTCTTGTTTGTAATTGTAGATTATGTGGTATTTTTTTTGCGTGATGGTTTAAATGGGTGTTGTTATTTGGTCTTTATTTCCTCCTTGAAACCTTACTTTTTGAGCGAATACGAAAACTTTTTCTTTTCCTTACCCCGAACAAATTCATACGAAACCATAAATAACGATACAACGATAAAAACAACCATATCGCACCAAAAAATAAATTCCCAAACAAAAAAACTACAGAGAAATAGAGAATCAAGGAAGCGACGAGCAGGCAGATGTTTCCGCGCATTATCTCCGCAACGATTTTCTCGCACTATGAGGCTGAACGTGAGCCTAAACCCGGTGACTCATTCTAGAAACCAATGTGCATACAGAGAGACTTTCTTCTGTGTGACTGAACAGGTAGATAATAAAAATTATTATTATTATTATTATTATTATGAACTGTTGTGTGTTATCGTTTTTTCTTCTTCAATTATCACTATGGATTTATTTTAAGCATTATTATTAATTATTCTTTTTGGAATATGTTTATTACTATCACTGTAAAATGACATTCTGAATTTAAGCAAGATGGCTTGATATTAGCGTGACATTACTGTTACTTTTATTAGAAAAAAAACATAATTATTCTTTTGTTATTTCTATCACTATAATTAACAAATATTATCCTATCAAAATCATATTGTGTTGATTCTAAAACCAATGATGATTTCCTCTAATTACGATATTCATGAACATCGTTGTTATTGTCAAGACGTAATTATTGCAGCATTACCTGTAACATACAAATCAACATTATACAATTATACATAGTTAAAAAATGTAATAATAATAATAATAATAATAATAATAGTAATAATAATAATAATAATAATTAGTCGTTGTAGCAGTAATAGTAGTAGTAATAGTAGAAGTAGCAGAAGTAGTAGTTGAAGTAGTATAATTAGAAATAATAATAGTAGTAGTAATAGTAGTAGTAGTAGTAGTAGTAGTAGTAGTAGTAGCAGTAGTAGTAGCAGTAGTAGTAGTAGTAGTAGTAGTAGTAGTAGTAGTAGCAGTAGTAGTAGCAGTAGTAGTAGTAGTAGCAGTAGCAGTAGTAGTAGAAGAAGAAACAGAAAATAAATCTTTATCCTTCGAATGAAATGGAAGAGCAAAATTCACAGGACATTCCCACAGTCATTTCTTTGCGTACGGACGCTGGTGTTCCTCTGTCACTCTGGCTCGAAAAGGCCTTGCCACTTTAGTCCCAGCACCATACAGTCGTGGTAGTTGTCGACGACTGCACAACAGTAAAAAAATGTATGATGCGTGGAACCGTTCACGCCAGAGAGTTATTTGTTCTTAAAGTTAATAATATATATATATATATCTTATATATTCAGGAATAAAATGTGAATGGTAAAACAGGCGTGCTTTAACGTAATGTAATACAGTTTCAGAAATGGTGTTGGTTTATTTGTCTTCATTATGATAATTAATATAATCATTAATCGAAAATGGCAGTAGTGCAGTAGTAGTCTTAACAGTAGTAATAGTACTAGTAGTAGTAGTAGTAGTAGTAGTAGTAGTAGTAGTAGTAGTAGTAGTAGTTGTTGTTGTTATTGTTGTAATAGTAATAGTAATAGTAATAATAATGGCAGCAGAAGTAGATGCAATAGCAGTGAGAGTAGCAGCAGCAATAGTAATCATCGCAGGAGTAGCAGCAACAGCAGCATCACCAAACACAGGTAGTAATAGCAGCAGCTTCAGCAGCAGTTGTAGTAAGACGTAACAGCTGCTGCCGTGAACTCTCTGTTTCCGAAGGAGCGCCACGAGAGGAGTCGTTGCCCGAGCATGAATTAAATCTGCCAGAGGAGCAGGAAACCGCAAGAAAGCAAGGAGTTTCGCCTTCCCGGTTTCGCTCGTCTCCCTTCTTCCTTTTCCCGCTTTCCCTCTTGGCAGGTAACAACATTACCGCTGTTGCCTTTTCCCTCCCTCGGCGAGGCTGGGAACAGTGATGCTGCCAGTAGAATAATGGGAAAGGTGGTGCTCGTGGTAGCAGCAGTTGTAGCAGTAGTGTTTGTAGTATTCACACTGGTAGTAGTAATGAAAGTAGCAATAACAGCTGTAGTAGTAGTATCAATAGTACAGATAGGACTAGGAGTGATTTATAGTGACTACTGCGGTGGTGTCTGTAGCCGCAACAGGAGCAAAGGTTGCAATAAAATACGAAGTGATGTGTTATATAATTAACAAAACGGCTAGGAGATATTTATGAATCAACATAAATAACCTATACACGGAACAACAACGAACCTGAAAAAAAATTTACGTACTGCGAAGAAAAAAATAATCATTATATTGAGTAAAAATTAAAGTGACTGAGCGTATTGTCTCGACATAATGTGCATATACTACATAATATATAAAGTGATTGCTATTCTATATAGTGCATCCTTGCGTGCTATTTTAAATGTATCATAATCAGTTAATCACTGGTGAGTGTAGCTATAGCAAGCAGACATTTAACGAAAATATTATACATATGAAATCAGGCAACAGCACAGTGAATTATGTAAATGCCTTTGTCGGAGGAGAAGTTTTCTTGTTATACTATGATGAATGTTGTATAAATACTATGTAGTTTGTATGGTATAAATTGTATCTATTTCCGAAAGTGTGTGTGTGTGTGTGTATGTGTGTGTGTGTGTGTGTGTGTGTGTGTGTGTGTGTGTGTGTGTGTGTGTGTGCGTGTGCGTGTGTGTGTGTGTGTGTGTGTGTGTGTGTGTGTGTGTGTGTGTGTGTGTGTGTGTGTGTGTGTGTGTGCGTGTGTGTGTGTATGGTCGTGCATGCGTGTCTGTATACTATAAATATCACAAGCAAAACTATATTATAAAATCAAGTACACCGCCTTCCAAGTCTACTTCTTTCTAGTGCAAAACATACTTTCTCGCTCAAAAATTCCCTCTTTTCCGTCAACGGCACATTTTACACACCCGCAGAGAGTCACCGCGTACTAAAGTGACACTGCCTCGCAAAAACAAAATGAAATTCCCCACCGAACGACCTCGTGTGATGGAGGGATTGGCGGCAAATGCAGTAACATGTATAAAACCCCACGGTGTATATAATCTTTCTTTTCCTTTCCTTCTCACCCTCTCTCTCTGTCTCTGCCTCTCTTGTCTCTTTCTCTGTGTCTATCTCAGTCTTTCTATCCCTATTGCTGGCTCTGTCTCTACCTCTATCTTTGTCTGTCTATCTTTATATATCCCTGTCTGTACGTCTGTCTATTTGCATCTGCATCTGCCTCCCTCCCTCCCTCCCTCCCTCCCTCCCTCCCTCCCTCCCTCTCTCTCTCTCTCTCTCTCTCTCTCTCTCTCTCTCTCTCTCTCTCTCTCTCTCTCTCTCTCTCTCTCTCTCTCTCTCTCTCTCTCTCTTTCTCTCTCTCTCTCTCTCTGTGTGTGTGTGTGTGTGTTTATTTCTCTCGAGTAAAACAATAACTTTCAGTCTATGCCTAAATCAACGCAAGGACCTTCCTAACTAAACTGCACATAACTACAGAGCCCGAAGGAACATTCCGTAATGAAACTTACAACACTGAACGGGCGAGAGAGTGAAGGCGAACTTTTCCAACTTTTTACGTCTTGGCAAAAGGCAATTTGGAAATGGCATCGTTACTCGTGCTGTAAGGCCGTTGAATATTTTTTGTTATTTGTATTTGTAATATCGATCAATTCCATTTGTTGGTATTAATATTTTATTTTTTTCTCTCAAAATATAATCTAAATAAATATTGAAGAACGTCCACTTCTTAGAAAGTTATTTCTTCTCACGTAGTAATATTTATGACTGTCTCTGATTTTCTTTTCTAGCTGACGCAGCATATCTAGTTAATAAAAACGCGAGAGAAACAAAGAGAGAGAGAGAGAGAGAGAGAGAGAGAGAGAGAGAGAGAGAGAGAGAGAGAGAGAGAGAGAGAGAGAGACACAAGAAGTACACCCAATAAGAAAGCAAAAGAAAACATATATCGACATAGTAACTTTCTCTTACGGGATGGAAAAAAAATCCCAACATGTATTGGAAAAGTCCGAGAATATGAGACTCGTTGAGAATGTCACGATGCATTTATAGTTCATCTCCCTCGTCGTCCTTTACAGCAAGTCTTCGAGAATATGTAAACACTGGCGGCTCTCAACGACCTTTTCGCCCTCGCCCTTAAGGTGGTCACAAGGACAGCCGAAGATCTTCTTTCCTTTTTTACAGAGGTGGATTTTTATGTATATATCGAGTTGTTATCATTTTAAAAATATATAGCGATTTTTTAATGATTTTTTTTTTTTTTTTTTTTTTTTTTTGCAAGGCTGTTCACACATTCCCGTTGGCTGTTCGAAAGTGACTTATCTAATGTCGATTTTATTGCCACATTCTGGAGGAAAGTGTTTGTATATAGGCAACAATAATAATGGTAATAACCAATGTTACTATAAAATTCCCTTGTTTGTTGCTTATAGTTCGTACATTTACGTAATATTTGCTTACCCTTTGGCTCATATTTTTTCTCTTCTGTCATACTGTTATCGTTTTTTCATTATCATTATCATCACTATCATCGTTTTCATCTTAATAATTATTTTTATTGTCTATCAATATCATAATGATCTTCATCGTTTTTTTTTCTATGAAAATTATTTTATGCGGCTGTATTAATACTGCATATTATCAATTCCGTTTACTATTTATTATCTCACGCTATCAATGTCATTAATGTAGCCGATGGAATTATAATATAACTTATCCCATTAACCATAACGTCAAAGTACTTTATGTCTATTATATTGCTAATGACTGAAACTATTAACATAAAAACAAATTATTGCCATAATAACTGTTATTATTATAACCGCCATTATTATCTATAATTTCCATCAATTGAAATCGTTTTCGTTGGCAGGTCAGACGATCCTCAAATTTGTCTATTAATTAAGAACTTTGTACTGCCGATTAGAGTCAACATCGGTACAGCCACGAAACAGCTCTATGCAGCATGAAATGAAAGGGATCTGTTACATCAGTGCATTCCGTTTGTAATACCTTCTTAATTCTCTGTCTGTCTCTCTTTCTTTCTAAGAGTTTTAAATAAAACTAGACATTATCTCATAAAACATGGCTGGCAGTTGAGTCCAAGCTGGTCGTTTTTAAAGGTCTTCTGAATGTAACACTAATCTCCGGAAACATTTTTTTTTCTGAAAACTGAATTCAAATGACTCCATCAGCAAGATGGCGGGGGTAGAAAGCGCGCTTCATTGCCTGCACAACTGTCACACCCTGTAATGAACCGTACTGTTCTCTATGTCTTCGCAGAGTTCAGAGACCGCTAAATTATAACATATCAGAAAGGAGATATATAGTTAGAAAAGGACTGTCCTTAGGATGGAATGACGCATGCGCATTCCTTTCTCTGACTCATGCCTCTCACCTCCCAGCCTTCCCCTGCTCTCCACAATACTAGATGTTGCTGTGGTAATATTGGTACAGTGAATTACTAAAGTGATCAATTGGGCAAACAAATTTCATTTCGAATGCAGAGGTAAACACAGGGATTGACATTTACCAAGTGAGACTCGATTCAAACTAGGTACCGGAACTAAGGATTTGATCCCCTCACCCAGGTTTCGAATTATTAATGCACACGTTCTGACACACACACACACACACACACACGGACACGCACACGCACACGCACACGCACACGCACACGCACACGCACACGCACACACACACACACACACACACACGCACACGCACACACACACACACACACAAACAAACACACACACACACGGACACGCACACGCACACGCACACACTCACACGCACACACACACATACACACACACAAACACACACCACGCGGCATATAATTGCAGAATTATTGCAGCCGCGGAATGTTTTATCTGTCTGGAGCGCCGGCCAAACTTCCACAAAATAACAGCTGATAAGGAAACTTTACATTGTCTGATAAGAAGAAGCTACGGGAATGAACTTGTGGTCGATTGTCGTCCTTCAATATTTTTTCCTCTCATTCCGTCACACTAACATGAGTATTTCTGCCGTTGGACGAGCGAGCGAGAGAGCGGGAGAGGGAGAAGGGGAGGAGCGAGAAAGAAAGAGGGAGAGATGGAGAGGGAGAGGGAGAGGGGGAGGGGGAGGGTGGGAGAGAGAGAGAGAGAGAGAGAGGGAGGGAGAGAGAGGGAGGGAGGGAGAGAGAGAGGGGGAGGGAGGG
>NC_061837.1:7382040-7384540 GCF_019202785.1 Penaeus chinensis
TCTCATAGTATCTGGTTTGGCCTAGGAGTTCCATATAAGAGAGTTTTATCCGAGATGATGATTAAGGATGATTTTATGATTGAATTTATGCATTCTGAAGGCTCTAACGGCTACTGCACTTTGGAGTTTTAATGAACCTATACTGGACTCGGCGAGACCCAGAGACTCGAAACCCCAATAAAAGTGAACCATCGAGAACAAGTTTTCCGGATCGATCATTAACGAAATTCGCACTCAATTGCGCCCCGTGTTCAATCGGGAATAAAAGAAATGAGTCGGTTCATGACACCCTCCAATAAGAATGCGTCCTTAATCCGATTTCGGATTACTGCACCCGCGAGCATAAAAAAGAAAGGAAGACAGGAAAAAAATGCGAGACAAACAGCGTGAACTCTGAGATTCTAAATGGATTGAAATTCAATTCTGAATTTCTGACATGAATGGGAACATGAAGAAATGATTGTTGATCAGCAATTACCCCGCCCCGACTAAAACGACCATATCTGTTATTGATTTGCAGATTCATTAACTGTTCTATAAGCAAGCAACTGCCTGCCAACCTTCCCTCTCCAGAGCGAATGAGGCCGAAGCAGAGGGCGCAGCAGAGACAGGCGCCAGGCGGCCTCTCTCGCAGGAGGCTTCACACTCACAAAAGCTTCTCCTCCCTCAACATTAGCTCAATTTCCGCAAGAAGGACTCTTAACAGCGCCCCTACAACACCTCTCACTATCTGGCATAAATGGATTTTCACACTCGCCCCTTTCAACTAATGGCCATCGAAGTTCATAATAAATAATTACTTCATTAATCTGCTCTTGGGATGATAGGGGAGCGATCACCAAACCCTTTACACTTCTATCTTATAATTGCTGCAGAACAGCCGTTTGACACCCGAGGGCTGTAGTGGGTGAACATTTTCTGATAAATACCATTTTTGTATAATGAGAATGAAACAAAGGCAAACAGTTCACACGCACGCATACACACTGTATGAATGATTGCATCCCATAAGCACATTAAAAATCTGCAAGCACAGATATGCAGATATGAGTGTGCATTATATTCTGTGAATAAACTTCTCCACCGTATGAACGCATGAGTCAGCATCGGCCGACACTCATTATTCACCATCACACCATGGACAGAGGGACAAAACCTCACACTCCTCGGTCATAAATGCATGACCCTTGCCTCCTTGTGCCGAATCATACATGCAAACACACACGCACACACACACACTAAAACAATCGCCCCTTCCCTCCCCCCCCCTCGCGCTCCCGGGGAACGCCGCCCTCGGGCCAGCCAACATAATGTGAAGGAGGGCCTGCTAGGGTGAGAGTGTGTGGGAGGGGGAGGCGGGGGACCTCGCATAGTGGTCTTCACACCTATTCTTTCGAACATAGCCTTTGTTCGCGTCCTCACCCCGAGGCGATTCAGGCACTCTAAGCCATATGGAGGCGTGATTGTAATGAATATCCGGCATTGTGGACGTCCATGTGTATCTGATGGCGAGGACGGGCGCCCAATGCCGTGGGAGAGCGAGGAGTTCCTCCGTCTCAGAGACCAGCTGGAACTGCGAATTCGCTAGTTATATTTTCTTATTCACTTAGTCACATCTTCTTGTTCCTCTGAATTCCTTGGCCTGATTATGCGGAGATCGAGTCCTCAGCCGCGACAGTGAGGCGGAAAGGGCACCCAAACCACGCTATTCTTAACACCTTTCATTGCACGGTCTCATTGTCCTTTGTCATCCACCAGAGGGGTCGCGCTCCGGGGGAATAAAACTGGTCTATGTTCAGAATATTCAGCGGAAATATTAACAGGCATTATGGCAGGACGATATAAGGGTGATTGTACACCAATGTGAGGACTATACAATACACGCTTCCCTTCCATGGTGATTGCTGCACGTGGACCCGGAAGTGTGAGAGTGCTTGTAAAAGGGGGTGCTTGGCAAGTATTTTTTAAGACACTGAGTCACACCTTCGCTATCAGTCGCATAACTTAATGCGAATGGGAAAGAAAAGAAAAGAACAGAAAATAAAAGAAAATAATAGAAAAGAAAAGAAAAGAAAAGAAAAAAATATAATAGAAAAGAAAATGAAAGGAAGGAAAAGAACAAAAAGTAAAAGAATAAAGAAAAGGAAAGAATAGAAAAGAATATCAGATAAAAGAAAGAAATGAATATAAGAGGAAAGAAAGAAAAGAACACAAGAAAAAAAAGCAAAGCAAGGAAACTGACCATAAGCAGATTTTCTTAATTTAAATGCACCCCACTGATTGTTCTGAGAATTCGAAAGCAAAGAACATCTTTAATCAATCGGAATCTACGGCTTCAGAAACCCCATTTCATTCTTGCCGCGATTTTTGCCAAGTGCAGACTTTTAGGGATCCACAGCGTTGCATAGTATGGGATCAAAATGAACCTGCTTCTAACGTAAGAAGGTTAATGTAGAGATTCCAAAAGATTCCAATGCAATAAGGACAAATACACGGTTTC
>NC_061837.1:7404540-7414540 GCF_019202785.1 Penaeus chinensis
CAAAACAATTAAATATTCAGCTCACAATAATAAAAAAGAGCAAAACCATTTGTATCTCAAAACACCACGCTCACACAACCCTGTAATAAACTAGACAATGTATGCGAGAAAACGCCGTAGACCAAAAAACAGAAAACGGGAAAAGATGATAAAAAACAACAATAAAAAAAGCGAAGCAAACTGGAAGGGAAGGTGTGGTTCACACGTAGAGCATTTGAAATATCCGCTCCGTAGTCCGCCAGCTGTCACTCCGGTCTTGTTTGGCCGACGAGGCGCGAACCGATGTCCAATTAACACTCTTCTTTATCGGTCCTTCCCGGAAAGCCGCTCTGGTGGCTTCGTTCCTCGGGGCCGTCGCCGATCTTGCCTCTTTTCTCGGGGGCCGGCGCGACGTGCAGGATAGGAAGGGATATAACGGAGAGACAGGGACAGGTGGATGAGCTGGGGGGTAGCACGACAAGTAAATACGAAATCAGTTTGTGTGATTTTAAGAGAGAGGGAGAGAGGGAGGGAGAGGGGTAGGGAGGGAGAGGGGGAGGGAGGGAGGAGGATGGGAGGGAGAGAGAGAGAAAGAGAAAAAGAAAGAGAGAGGAGAGAGAGAGATGGAGGGAGAGGGAGGGAGGGAGGGAGGGAGGGAGGGAGGGGGGATGGAAAGAGGGAGGAAGGGAGGGAGGGGGAGGGAGGGAGGGAGGGAGGGAGGAGAGAGAGAGAGAGAGAGAGAGAGAGAGAGAGAGAGAGAGAGAGAGAGAGAGAGAGAGAGAGAGAGAAAGAGAGAAAGAGAGAGAGAGAGAGAGAGAGAGAAGGAGAGAGAGAGAGAGAGAGAGAGAGAGAGAGAGAGAGAGAGAGAGAGAGAGAGAGAGAGAGGGAGGGAGAGAGAGAGAGAGAGAGAGAGAGAGAGAGAGAGAGAGAGAGAGAGAGAGAGAGAGAGAGAGAGAGAGAGAGAGAGAGAGAGAGAGAGAGAGAGAGAGAGGTATAGGAGGGAGGGAAAGGAGGAGAGAGGGAGGGAAAAAAGAGAGAGAGAGAGAGAGACGGAGGGGTGAGAAAGACACAGAGAAACATATAGATGGAGAGATGGATAGAGAGATATAGAGAGAACAGACAGCTTATGCAGTTAATCTAGAACTGATATATGCACTGTCTTTCATACGCTGACACTGTGATTATTTCACATCCTATAATCTACGCCACGAATTCAAAACTGGTTGATCCTCATTAACTACAATGGATACTAAATCTCATATGCCTCCACAATACATATTCATCTGATTTATTTTGTGTAAAGGATCACCTCACTGGCCCACTCTCAAAAAATGACCCTTTGGAATCGAGTGAGTGGCCATTCGGTTAAAACGGTATCAATTTGCTGTGGCCCGAGAAGCTGGTTCAATTGTTCAGCGGATGCAGAGCAAACAAGAGCACCCAGCTTATCAAGAGCGACTTAATCGCCATTACAGGTAATGATTCTCGTCAAAGAACATTTCTCCCGCGCTATTAATTTTATGAACTGCATAATTAATTACTCTTAATTATCAAAGTTCGCTACAAGAACGACTGAGCATTCCTTCTTTACAAAACGCTCAAACGCATACAAGTAGCTACCGCGCTCATTATGATACTCCTTAAAGAACAACCATTACAAGCAAATCTCTTAATCTAAATGGATGCTGACGTGTCGGCGCTCACACGATCAGGAGCTCTGGCGTGAGAAAACAAAAGATTAACCAACTATTTTAATTACTGAAATTCGCCCAATCCTCGGAAACCCGCAGCGTTTGCCAAGGTTCAGAATACCCGTGGACGCGCTGCCGATAATCATTAACAAACAAGCTACTAATTAGGAAACATATCTAATCGCCTGCCAACTTGACCGACGCCCACACTCTCGCGCGCCCATTGTTTATTGGTGTATCTGGGGCGCATCGAGAGGACGCCACGAGAGATACGTTTTCCACGATTAAGCATCTGACTCTGTGAGTGTGTGTGTGTGTGTGTGTGTGTGTGTGTGTGTGTGTGTGTGTGTGTGTGTGTGTGTGTGTGTGTGTGTGTGTGTGTGTGTGTGTGTGTATGTTTTTTTTTTTTTGTACAAGTGTGTGCGTACTTGTGTAAATGTGTGTGTGTTTGTGTGTTCGTTCAGGTATTTCCATTATATATATGCGCTGAGGGAGACGTGTAAGCATTTCCTCCCATCCAGTTAGCACTCGGAATATTCTACCCCCACCCCCCGCCTTCACACCCTTCCCTTCACACTCCACTTTACACTCCGTCTCGCATCTTTCACACCTTCCCTCCCAGCCTCGACACTTAGGCCTACGTTGGTGGTCATGATTACGTCATCAAATGAACCATGGAAGTCGGCAACGCCTCGGAGACTTAACACAGGAAAGAGAGAGAGAAAGAACAGTCCAAAGATATCGCTGCGCTGTGTCGGGGGGGGGGGGGGGGGTATTAACAAGATGGTTTAATCATAACACAATAGAGAGTATATAATATATTACAAGTTCTGTGCGTCTTTAATCTAGGCTGCCAATTTGCATTTAAGCATGGCGTTCTTCTAACCTGGAACTAATTTTCTGTGAAACTTTCTCTCGCTCTCTCCCTCTCTCTCTCTCTCTCTCTCTCTCTCTCTCTCTCACTCTCTCTCTCTCTCTCTCTCACCCCCCCCCCTTCTCTCTCTCTCTCTCTCTCTCTCTCTCTCTCTCTCTCTCTCTCTCTCTCTCTCTCTCTCTCTCTCACACCCCCCCCCCTCTCTCTCTCTCTCTCTCTCTCTCTCACCCTCTCTCTCTCTCTCTCTCTCTCTCTCTCTCTCTCTCTCTCTCTCTCTCTCACCCCCCTCCCTCTCTCTCTCTCTCTCTCTCTCTCTCTCTCTCTCTCTCTCTCTCTCTCTCTCTCTCTCTCTCTCTCTCTCTCTCTCTCTCTCAAACAACACACAGACACACGTACGCTCACACGCACACACACACATAAAAGGGAGAACACGTACACATATTTCCTTCAGGAGAGGAAAATAATGAAACATACGTTCTTAAAAAGGAAAGCCCATCCACTACTTTATATGTATAGCCGGCCGAGAGAATAATACCGGTCTAATATAGGGGTCCCGTATGGCGGAATTATAGCAAGGTCCCTGAGGCAGGGTTCTCACACCTTTAAAAAGAGGGACCGGGCACAGCCACCTTATGAATATACGAGGCATTGCTAATGTATTTGAGATGTCCCTTTTCTTTATGGCTGCCAAGGAAATGCTTATGCAACGTGGCCAAGCGGTTGGGGTGTACGGGAGGGAGTTGACTAAAGGGGGTTAATGGGTGAGGGAAATGGGTGAGTGGAGGGGGAGGGCGGGGTACAAGAGAACGTTTTAATTGATAGGCCTAATTGTTAATTGGGAATGTGTTCGCTCGTGGAAACAAAGGTGCAATATGATTTCTTATAAAATGCGATCTGGACACCGCTTGAAGTTCATTTGATATATAAAAAAAGGAAATAGCTCCTTTACATGCGAAATCATATCACTTATATAAAAGTTTTATAATCCGGAATGGCCTTGAACTTTACTTTTCAATTTCATTTTATGTTCAAGACAGTAATTGCAGTACGAGAATATTTCTAACATCTCTCGACCAAAAGCTAGGTATACTTGAGAGTTCTCATTTCCGTCCACGTTGTGCGATGTTGGTGTGGTGAGGCGATGAATTTGTTCCAAGCAGATCGGCATCTCCGTCGCTGTACTTACCTGAAAAAGAAAGAAAAAAAAAATCATTAGAAAAAAAGGAAAACATTCATTATTCTACAAAAATAATTTCCTTAATACATTATCTCTCTCTTTGTCTATCTATTTATCTTATCACCTTTCTTTCTTTCTTTCCTACTTATCTATCTCTTGAGACGCAATAGATACCCGAATAACTCATGATAACACAAGCGGCATACGAGTAATAAATAGACCTACGAGAATGCACACTTCATGAAGTAATATTTCAGCATGACAAAACGATAATGTCCCCAAATCCCAATAATCTTTGTGAAGGACAAAAAAATCCAAGAGTCGTAATGGCGAAATTCTTTGTCCCAAACACCGAAATCAAGAGGAAAATTTCGCTTAATCGTCCGGAACTGTAAAATATAAACGCTTTGAATAATTTGAAGGAAAAATACTCGGGCGAAATACCCTTTCACGTATCCTTGCCTTCTCTGCCTCACGACCTGTCTTCTCACGTCTTTTAATTAACACGAATTCCACATTTCACTTTCGTTTTCGCCTCTCTGCCACTCCCTCATTTTGCAACCTATTCTTTTTACTTCTCCCTCCGTTTGCTTTTCTAGACCTGGTTTCATTTATTCGGATTTATCATTCATTGAGAAGAACTATCTGCAGATATGTAGTCGAGTGAGTGATGAGAGAGCGAGAGAAAGAGGGGGATAGAGGGAGAGAGAAAGAGAGAGAGAGGGAAGGAGGGAGGGCAGGAGGGAGGGAGGGAGGGAGGGAGGGAGGGAGGGAGGGAGGGAGGGAGGGAAGGAGGGAGGTAGGGAAGGAGAGAGAAAGAAAGAAAGAAAGAGAGGGAGAGAGAGAGAGGGCGGGGATAGAGGGAGAGAGAAAGAGAGTGAGTGAGAGAGAGAGAGAGAGAGAGAGAGAGACAGAGAGAGAGAGAGAGAGAGAGAGAGAGAGAGAGAGAGAGAGAGAGAGAGAGAGCGAGAGCGAGAGCGAGAGCGAGAGCGAGAGCGAGAGAGAGAGAGAGAGAGAGAGAGAGAGAGAGAGAGAGATCAATATACACCTTACATACTTACCTAAAATTATAGACAGACAAGTTAAAACATATACAAACAACGCGACCCCCCCCCCCCCCTTAGCATTCCACTCCAAAAATTCTTTTCTCCCCCCGCCGCCCGCCCCCCGCCCCCGCCGCCCGCCCCCCGCCGCCCGCCCCCCGCCGCCCGCCCCCCGCCGCCCGCCCCCCGCCCCCCGCCCCCCGCCCCCCGCCCCCGCAAATCCTTCCGGTGCAAGAGGCAAAGGCTACATCTCAAGGCTCCTCTCCCCCACTCTTTCACTCCCTCGCCCGATTGTCCTCGCTGCCAGCATGCCATTCTCTCTTCTAAAATCTTTCTGTTCTCACACTCTGTCTTCCTCACTCTCTCCTTTAAAGCATACCTATTTTCGTTTCCCTTTTCCGCCGTTCTGCCGTTCTTGCGTTGTCTCTGGTTGTCTGCTTACGTTATTTACCTGTGCCCATCTGTCTGTCAGTCTGTCGGTCTCTGTCTATGTATGCGTCTCTTTGTCTTTCTTCGAAAACCTTATTCCTCAATTGTTTTTGTTATTATTATTATTATTGTTGTTTACTTCTCTTTATTTTGCATCGCCTTTACCCATCTACTTCTTCTTGGGAAGATTTCACTTTCTCCTCAACAGTACACGTTCTTCAATCTCATTTCTTGCCCTTAAAAGAAACCACATGTTCATACATACTTACATTTGTCAACATCCATCCTCCCTTTCTTGCTCTCCTTCGTCTTTAGGTTCCCCAATTCCTTTCCACGCGAGCGTTTTCTCCGCCTTCCCCTTCCTCCTTTACGAGAGAAGGTGTTGCGTCACTCTTGGTCGACACTTGGGAGTTTCTCTCATTATGTCTGTGTCACGGTCGCTCATCGGGTGAGCACGACCGTCTGTCGTAACTTACTACCCGACAAAGGCGTCGGATATTAGGTCATTCCCTTCTTTGTAATATAAAAGGTTATTTTGATAACGCGTGATTGATCTTTAGCAAACTCGCCTGTGTAAAGGTGACTCAAGTGTCCAAGATTTTTTGCCTTTCTTTCCCTTTCTCCAAGAAAATGCGCGGGCATGTTCTACGATTTCGCACACGCGCACTTAAACTCTCCTAAACGCACACACAATATACTCATACGGGCGAACCTTTCCACTCTCTCTCTCTCTCTCTCTCTCTCTCTCTCTCTCTCTCTCTCTGCCTCTCTCTCTCTCTCTCTCTCTCTCTCTCTCTCTCTCTCTCTCTCTCTCTCTCTCTCTCTCTCTCTCTCTCTCTCTCTCTCTCTTTGTTTCCTCCTCCCTCCCTTTCTCCCTCCCTCCCTCTTTCCTTCCTTTACTCGCTCCCTCCCTCCCTCCCCCCCTCTTCCCCCTCTTCCTCTCTCTCTCTCTCTCTGTCCATCTGTCTTCCTCTCATTCTCCCTATGTCTTTCTCCCCCCCCTCCCCCATTCTCTTTCTCTTAACACGCACACTCATCACACAGTTCTTTCAGATCCTGTCAAGCAAAAGCATACGCTGTCAGCGCGCCGGCCACTAACCCGGAGCAATACCCAATTAGACAGGCACTCCCCCCAAGCACACAGGGCATGAAGGCACGACGAAAGGGCACGGCGCCGGTTATCGGAGGAGGGTGGAGGTGTGGCTACGTGTCGTGAACGTGCGGCCGGTGAAAGGATATGTTTCCCGGTTTCATAAGCCTTTGTTGCCGCTCGGGTTTCGGTCACGAGGCGGCGTGAACGCGTTGCATTGTCGGGGAACATATGTCTTGGACGGATCCATAATTTACTCCCGGCCGCTTACAGAATGGCTCTATGTCTCCATTGCTTTGCGGGAACGTCTTCAATAGAGTGCTCGCGTGAAATTGTAAAAGTTATAATGCTGCAATACTTATATGCAATATATATATATATATATAAATATAAATATATATATACACACACACATATATATTTATATATTTATATATATATATATATATTTTGTGTGTGTGTGTGTGTGTGTGTGTGTGTGTGTGTGTGTGTGTGTGTGTGTGTGTGTGTGTGTGTGTGTGTGTGTGTGTGTTAGGTGTGTGTGTGTAAGACTGTATGTATGTATGTGTTTGTATTTATGAATGTATGAAAGAATGTACGTGTATGTACGTATGTATGTATGTATGTATGTATGTATGTATGTGTATGTACGTATGCATGTATGTATGTGTACATGTATGAATGTGTACATGTATGTATGTATGTATGTATGTATGTATGTATGTATGTATGTATGTATGTATGTATGTATGTATGTATGTATGTATGTATGTATGTATGTATGTACGTACGTACGTATGTATGCATACATGTACGTATGTATACATGCATGTATACATGTACATCAGCACATTACATTTCCACCTTCTTACAACTTTAACCTAACATCTCCCGCGCGGCCGGAAGAGTCTGCTCGAGAGGAAGGCGAGCGCGTGCTCCCTGCACACAGCTGCGGAGTCATATATATACAAATTACTTCCATCCTATTAAAAAAAACGGAAACTTACATAGAAATGACTAATACTGTCTCCGCATCGCTTTAATCTAATTTCCAAAACACGCCCTAATTCACCTTCGCGCAAACGTACGAACGAGGTAAACCCACCCATTCACGCACAAGCAGGTGAACAACACACAGACACACACACAATCGCCATACTCGATTGTACCCGCACTATTGTAATATAGACCTCCTTTCCCCCCCCCCAAAAAAAAAAAAATACAACTGATAACTACCTTCACTATGAGACGGCTGTACCTGACAAGGATGCTGTATCTACCACCAGGGGGAACAGGAAGGATGCTGCATCTACCACCGGGGAACAAAGAAGACATCGCAGACTCGTCGAGGGTAGCAGCCGCTCCAAGGATCTCGCGCGACCCTTGTAATGTGTGTCCTTTGCGCTTGTGCTGAATCATTTTGCACTGCACAGACAAGCGTGTAATGGGGAGCTTCTGTCATATCACATCTCTTGCTCCGACTCTCTCTCTCGTTCTCGTTCTCTCGTTTCCCTCCACCCTTCTCTCTCTCTCTTTCTCTCTCTCTCTCTCTCCCTCTCTCTCTCTCTCTCTCTCTCTCTCTCTCTCTCTCTCTCTCTCTCTCTCTCTCTCTCTCTCTCTCTCTCTCTCTCTTTCTACCTCCCCCCTCTCTTTCTCTCTCTCTCTCTCTCTCTCTTTCTACCTCCCCCCCCTCTCTCTCTCTTTCTCTCTCTCTCTCTCTTTCTACCTCTGTCTCCCTCTCTCCCCCCCCTCTCTCTCTCTTTCTCTCACCTTCTCTCTCCCTCTCTCTCTCATCTCTCTCCCTCTCTCTCTCACCTTCTTTCTCTCTGTCTCACTTTCTCTTTCCCTCTCTCTCACCTTTCCTCTCCCTCTCTCTCTCTCACCTTTTCTCTCCCTCTTTCTCTCTCTGTCTCTTTTTCCTTTTTCTCTCCCTACATCCCTCTCTCTCTCCCTCCCTCCCTCTCTCTCTCTCTCTCTCTCTCTCTCTCTCCCTCTCTTTCTCTCTCTCTCTCTCTCTCTCTCTCTCTCTCTCTCTCTCTCTCTCTCTCTCTCTCTCTCTCTCTCTCTCTCTCTCTCTCTTTGTTATACATATCTACACCTCTTACATAATTAGCCATATACTGCAACGATAATAAGCAGCCAGTCACCAGCATGTACAGCCAGCTGCTCATGTAATATGCACGCCATACGTACTCGCCATTGGAAATTAGTGATCATGTATACGGTAGTTAATAGAGTCTTCCTTTAACATTGTACAGAACTAGCTAATAGCCCATGAAATTATTTAACAACATATACACTCAAGATGAGAACAATTCATGAAGCCGTAACAAACAAAAGCCAGAACAGAGGCAGAGTGTTTACTATTCTTCGTATAAACAAGACTTCACATATAATTATAATTACACTCATTACGGATGGACGTCACTAACTAAAGAGACAAACACAGGTGTGAAGACAAACACATTAACAGGTCATACGGAACGGACACATAAACAGATACACACGCCCGCACGCAAGCATAAATAAGCATCTACGCCCTTATTTATTTTGTCTCGCTTCACACCCCGGCCGCTGGACAACAATGCAAACACATTCTGTCCACATCAGCGGCCGGACAGCAGCCCAAGTCATCACCGCATACAAATACGTGAATGCGAGAGAAAGCGAGGGAGGAGGAGAGGTCAAAGGTCAGGCTGGAAGCTCGCTCCGAAGGCTACCATTCAAAATCGGCGAATTATGATCGGCCATTATTATGTACGGCGACCTGCGTTCGACTCAGGTACGACTGCAGCGTCCGCCGGCCTGATGTTAATGGCAGGGATGTCGCCGAAAACACGAAGGGAGGCGATGCTGCTGGGTGATCAATGAGGCTAAAAATTATAATTGTAATGATGGTGAAGTTAATGGAGACTGAAGACAGCGTACTAAAGAAAGTTGTGAGTAGGATGCGATGAATAACAATGCGGCTGATTTTCACAAGGCTATAGACTTTTATATGAAATTTTGTTAAATGAAGGTGATAAATGCGCCAATAATTTGTTTATTCCTAAAAGGTGTAATCAAATATTTTACTTAGCGCTAATTAACATGACACGCCAAGCAAAATCCCATAAATCAAAAAGACGAATATGAAAGCGACTCAACATTAACAAGTTAAAAAAAAAAAAAAAAAGGAAAAAAAAAAGGGAGGGGGTGAGTTCGTTAAGATCAAAAAGAAATCTTCAAAAGTAAAAACAAGTTTAGACGTAAAAAAAAAAAGGAAAAAAAAAGACTTTCACACAGGACGGAATCGGAACATAAAACGCACTCTGAACGAATAGGAACTCCGGGCGTGAAATCCTCGGTAGTCGGCAAGTCCCGCTGGAACAAACAGAAGACGATCGCTTACCTCTTCTGCGATTTAAGATGCGAAGCACCCCGGTCCCCGTGTATAATGTAGGAATGTTAAATTAAGACCAAAGGTTGTCCATGATTTATAGGCTCATTTGCATACATCAATTACGAATATATATTTTAATGGTTGCAATTCATATTATTTTTCGAGATTAAAAAGCGGCGCTCTAGTGTTAATGATAAAGAACACGATACAGGGGGAAAACATCGACATAAAAAAAAAAAAACAAGAAAAAACACAAACTAAAAAACAAAAAAACAAAGAAGAAAACGGCAATGAGGTGTCGTCTGGAGTATCGGTAAATAATCAAAACAAAGACA
>NC_061837.1:7434540-7437040 GCF_019202785.1 Penaeus chinensis
TAACCTTTATTGCTTTACGCTCCAAATTTTCACTGCTGCGCCGGAAATAAAATTTACTCTATTACCATGTGCGAAAAAATGACAACATTACCAAGTATAAATAAAGTGAAAAACAACAACACTTACGTATGTTTGCATCAAAGAACAAGAAAGTGAACATCATCATAAACCCACAGTGGTACCAAAACAGTGCCAACATGGGGATCGTCACACCATGATCACCATAAGCATCACTATCAACATTATTCTCTGTAACGCAGGAATAAAAGACGAATGAATAATGCGAACGCTACGTACATAATACTACAACATTGTCACTTCCGATAGTACAGGCATTTTATAGTGCAAGGGCCTGCTTCCTCACCAGTGCAAGCACCATCATCTTAACCAACATCATATTAAACACACCCTAGTATATGGGCAAGAATCACCTATGACGTCAGCAGCCCTTACTCCTGCCCCAATGACGTCACCAGTCCCACTTTCCTCGCTCCTGCCCCAATGACGTCACCAGCCACACTTCCTTCGCTCCTTCACCAGGACATCACCAATCCCACTTCCTTTATTCCTAATCCAGTGACGTCACCAGGCCTACTTCCCTCGTTACTATCCTATTGACGTCTGCAGCCTTTTCCCACTTCTCTAGCTCCTATCCCTTTACCAAAATAATATCTGGAGCCGCACTTCCCTCGCTCTTGCCTCCATGACGTCACCAGCCCCATTTACCTCGCTCTTGCCCCCATGACGTCACTAGCCCCACTTTCCTAGCTCCTACCCTATTGAGTTCAGCAATCCCACTTCCCTCGTCCCTGCCCCAACGGAGTCAGCATCCCCACTTCCTTCGCCCCTGTACCAACGACGTCAGCATCCCCACTTTGCTTGCCCCTGGACCAAGGACGTCAGAATCCCCCCTTTCCTCGTTCCTGACCGAACGACGTCAGCATCCCCACTTCCCTCGCTTCTACCCCAACGACGTCAGCATCCCCACTTCCCTCGCTTCTACCCCAACGAAGTCAGCATCTCCACTTCCCTCGCTTCTACCCCAACGACGTCAGCATCCCCACTTCCCTCGCTTCTACCCCAACGAAGTCAGCATCTCCACTTCCCTCGCTTCTACCCTAACGAAGTCAGCATCTCCACTTCCCTCGCTTCTACCACAACGACGTCAGCATCCCCACTTCCCTCGCTTCTACCCCAACGAAGTCAGCATCTCCACTTCCCTCGCTTCTACCCCAACGACGTCAGCATCCCCACTTCCCTCGTTCCTGACCGAACGACGTCAGCATCCCCACTTCCCTCGTTCCTGACCGAACGACGTCAGCATCCCCACTTTCCTCGCCCCTGCCCCAACGAAGTCAGCATCCCCACTTCCTTCGCTTCTACCCCAACGACGTCAGCATCCCCACTTCCCTCGTTCCTGAGCGAACGACGTCAGCATTCCCACTTCCTTCGCTTCTACCCCCACCGACGTCAGCATCCCCACTTCCCTCGTTCCTGATCGAACGACGTCAGCATCCCCACTTCCTTCGCTTCTACCCCAACGACGTCAGCATCCCCACTTCCCTCGTTCCTGACCGAACGACGTCAGCATCCCCACTTCCCTCGTTCCTGACCGAACGACGTCAGCATCCCCACTTCCCTCGCCCCTGCCCCAACGAAGTCAGCATCCCCACTTCCCTCGCCCCTGCCCCAACGAAGTCAGCATCCCCACTTCCCTCGCCCCAACGGCACGGCCTCCCCCACCAGACGAGCGAAGCATCAGATCACGGGGTCGGGGAGGCGGAGGGGAATCACAGAGCTCATCTTTATTTACACGGCGCGGGGAAAATACCGTCTTTATCACGACTCATAACAGGCGGCGCCGACGATGCGGAGGATGGACGCGGGACGGCGCACGCATCTGAACCTATCATTACCTCCGACAGGCAGATCTGACAAGAGGATGGGAGGGCGGGTGGGAGGGGGAAGGGGAGGGGGCGGAATGGTGAAGGAGGCCACGAGGAGAGCGAGGCGGAGGGAGGCGGAGGGAGGCGGAGGGAGTGGAGGGAGGGCGGCGTACTCACAGGCCGATTAAGGGGAGGTGCGGGGGACGGTTAGAGGGAAAAGCAGCCGAGGCATTGGACGAAGTCGCGGCGGCGAGTCTTCGGGGCCGACTCCCCGCGGTAACGATCACCCCGGCCGACGTCCCGAGTTACTTTTTATGCCCTTATATTTGAGGAAAATTGGTAGAGACGAAGATCACCTTTGACGCGTCCAGTCATTTTGATCATCGGAAAGAGGAAGATTCTTGGTTTCATTCTTGCAATAATCACAGGGAAAATGATGTGCTGCATCTTTCCAATGGTAGAGTATGTACAGAAGAAATAGCATCTCTGCAAACAATAGTTTCATGCAAAGGCAAAATGGATTTCTGACGCCAATGATCAAATATTTATGAATATATATAGTTTGTCACAATCTCCACGAGGAAAACAAAGGAAAAATATCGAACAACTTCGCC
>NC_061837.1:7449540-7454540 GCF_019202785.1 Penaeus chinensis
GAAAAAGAGAGAGAGATAGATAGAGAGAGAGAGAGAGAGAGAGAGAGAGAGAGAGAGAGAGAGAGAGAGAGAGAGAGAGAGAGAGAGAGAGAGAGGGAGGGAGGGAGGGAGGGAGGGAGGGAGGGAGGGAGGGAGGGAGGGAGGGAGGGAGGGAGGGAGGGAGAGAGAGCGAGAGAGAGAGAGAGAGAGAGAGAGAGAGAGAGAGAGAGAGAGAGAGAGAGAGAGAGAGAGAGAGAGAGAGAGAGAGAGAGAGAGAGAGAGGGGGAGAGAGGGAGAGAGAGAGAGTATAAGAAAAAGAAAAGAGAGAAGGCAGCAGCATCCTGAGAAAGAGGAAGAGACGGAGACAAGATGAGAAAGAAAAAAGGAGGAGACAGGATAGAGGAACAAAGGAGAATGGAAGAGGAAAGTATTTGGGAAACAAAGGAAATAATTCTTTTGAAAACTAGGGGGAAAAGGATGTTCCGGCGGTTCAATAAAACGAGAATACAGAAGAGGTAATAGAAACAGAAAACTTTGAGTTGAAGATAACAACAACAACAGTGACAATAACAAAAACAACAACAACAGCAATAGCAACAACATGTTTTTATATACTGCAAACATAAGTATAATTCGCAAACGGGATAAATCATCCATAAATGAAAAATACATACTACACTCTACTCTTCTTTTCTTTTTCATTGATCTGCGATTATTTTATCTCAACGGATGCACCAGATGACGTAACAATGTCATATCCTAAATCTATTATGCATTATTCATGGCAAAGATTACGCATGGTCTAAATTAACATTTATCTAGGAAAGCAAAAACAATGAAACATCAGCTTCAAAAAGCAACGAAATAATTTTTCTTCGAACATAAAAAAGACAAAGAACATAGAGTGAAACAGGCACAGAATTCCACGATTACGAACAAAAAATTACGAGAACGAATGGCAAACTAAAATAACACAAGGGGTATGAGTCTCCAGGTTTTACGGAAGAAATTATATGAATTATTAGAAATTATGATGTTATAGTTACAGATATTACGTTCCTAGTGTCAGTTATCAAAACCACTGACCAAAAATAACAATGAATAAATTACGAAAAACATGAAAAAAATCAAACAAGGAATTAACCCAACTTAAAATACTGTGGGAACAGACACACACAAAATTTATCCTAACCATTTACCTGCCAGTCTGTTTATGAGGAAATCACACGCGAGAATGTTGATAAAAGGTCCGTTTACAAAGCCGTTGTCACCACAGCACAAGGGACTGTGCTATCCGAGAGGCATGGCAGGCCGGGATGAAATGTTAATAGCGCTCAATTACTGTTTTGGAATTTGTTCAGTTGAAAGGAAGCGAGGTGAGCCTGCGTTTTGGATGTCACGTGATTATGGACCTCGCTGGTCCTGGTGGGTGAACTACTCGTGAGTATTGAGCTATGGAGAGGGGGGGGGAGGGGGTGTTTGTGAATGGGGTGTGTGTTTGTTAGTCAATTAGAGTCTTTTCAGGTTGTGAAGATTGCTATGGTCAGAGAATAGGTTGGTGTTCATTCGTTTTTTCTTTCGCTGAAAATGGATGCCGTGGTTTATTTGAAGGGAAAAATAACAGACAGATTGACAAACACACACACACACACAGACACACACACACACACACACACACATACACACACGCAGACACACGCATCATGCCTTAAAACTTCCCACTCTTTTCTTCACAATTTCAGCCTCTCGCCTCCCACTTCCCTATCACTTTCTCCATCTCTCTTTCCCTCTCTCCTTCGCCATTTCCTCACCGCAGACGAGACACGAGCGAGCAGTGATCGTGGGAGGCGCGACCCGTAAAAGCGCACATGAAATCAGAACACTTGGGGCCATGACGACATTTGTCTCGCGACGTCACACGGGCGAGCCAGGGTCGTGGGGAGGGAAGGGGAGAGGAGGGGGGGAATGGGGGGAGGGAGGTGAAAGGTGGGGGGAATGGGGGGAGGTGAAAGAAGGGGGGTATGGGGTGACGGAAGGGGTGGTGGGATGGTAGGTGGGTATGTGGGGATGGAAGAGGGGAAGGTGGTAATGGAAGGGGTGGTTGGGTGGGGGGATGAAAGGGGGGGTTTGGGTGGGGTGAAAGAAGGGGGTAGGGGGTAATGGAAGAGGGGTTGATGGGGGATGGAATGGGGGGTCTGGGGGGATGAAGGAAGGGTCGGCTGGGTGGATCGGTGGAAGGGGAGAGAGATAGGGGCGATGGAAAGGGGGAAGGGGTGCGTTTAGATGGGGGGAGGGGGAAAGATGACGGGGATGACAAGGCGGAGAGAAAGGAATAAAGAATGGAGGTGGGGGTGTAGAACGAAAGGGAGAGGGAGGATGGGTGGGAGGGAAGGGGTACTGGAAGAGGGGAAAAGGGATAAGATAAGATGGAGAAAAAGGAGGGGAGAGAGGGGGAGAGAGAGGAGAGAGAGAAGAGGAGAGGAAGGGGGAGAGAGATGAGAGGGGGAGAAGGGGAGAGAGAGAGAGAGGGGTTGAGAAAAGAGAGAGGAGGGATGAAGGAGAAAAATGAGGGGGGAGTGATGGGGGAGGAGAGGAGAGAGAGGAGAAGAGAGGGGGGAAGAGAGAGGGGGAGGGGGGGGGGGAGGGAGGGAGAGAGAATTGGAGAGAGGGGAGAGAGAGAGGAGGAGAAGGAAGAGCGGATGGAGGAGAGGAAAGATGAGGGTGGGGAGAGAAGGATAAAGAAGAGGTGGGAGAGAGAGAGGGGAGGGAGTGAGGGAGGGAAGGGATGGAGAGGGGGGAAAGTAGATGGAGGAAAGGAGAGAGAGAGAGAGAGGAGAGAGAGAGAGAGAGAGAGAGGAGAGAGAGAGAAGAGAGAGGAGGAGAGAGAGGAGGGAGAGAGAGGGGAGGGAGGAGAGAGAGAGAGAGAGAGAGAGAGAGAGAGAGAGAGAGAGAGAGAGAGAGAGAGAGAGAGAGAGAGAGAGAGAGAGGAGAGAGAGAGAGAGAGAGAGGGAGAGAGAGGGAGAGAGAGGAAGAGAGAGGGAAGAGAGAGAGAGAGAGAGAGAGAGAGAGAGAGAGAGAGAGAGAGAGAGAGAGAGAGAGAGAGAGAGAGAGAGAGAAAGAGAGAGAGAGAGAGAGAGAGCAAGAAACAAAAAGAAAGCTAGACACAGTACCCGACACCAGAAAAAGGATAAGTACCAACGTAATCACCGCTCCCCCCCCCCCCCCCCCAAAAAAAAAAAAAAAAAAATCCGGAAGGGTACCACATATTATGCGTGTGAGTCAGCCTGGAAATGGAGTTGAACCGGAGGGCGTGGTTCGGCGAGTCTTGGCTGGAACCGAAGATATCGCTGGAAGTGAAACAAAGGCCACGAAAAAGAATATAAGGAACGTGAATACCAAATAAAATGTGAAAAATGGCAGTATCCACCAACTTAGTGTCGAATTATTATTTCTTATATATCTGCGGTTCTTTGTGGCACTGATATAAACTGGGATGATGATAATAATAATAATAATAATATTAACAATAATAATAATAATAATAATAATAATAATAATAATATTAACAACAATAATAATAATAACAATAATAATGATAAAATAAAAAGTAAAATGGTCTTAGAAAAAGCATAAACCAACCTAGTGCGAAAAGTCTTCATCCAAGTCGGGAATAATCAAAATACTCACCACCGAGGGCCTCGTCATCGCCACCTCCAGATACTTACCTAAGAAAAAAGAGAAGAGAAATATCATTAAATACATTTTATTCTATACAAGAAAAAAAAAAAAAATCTTTCATTCAAATCCAAACGTACGAAAACACAAGAACCAAAAGTTTGAGAGTTGAAACGATAATCCTGGACATCAGAATTACTAAACGAACACGGACAGGGCCTAAAATATCTCCACCTACGGACAACAGCCATTACATTTCAAGCAACAAGCTGTAAGCAGGAAACACTCGCTTGTAAAGGAGTGTAGTACATTCAAGGAACTCGAGGCGGAAGATGGTCACGAGGACGCGTGCGTGGGAGGGAAGGGAGGAGGGGAGGAGGGAGGGAAGGGTGGAGGAGGGGAGGGAAGGGAGGAGGAGGGGAGGGAGGGAAGGGAGGAAGGGAGGAGGGGGAGGAGGGAAGAGAGGAGGGGAGGGAGGGAAGGGAGGAGGAGGGGAAGGAGGGAAGGGAAGAGGAGGAGGAGGAGGAGGAGGGGAGGGGGGAAGGGAGGAGGGGAGGGAGGGAAGGGAGGAGGAAGAGGAGGAGGAGGAGGAGGAGGAGGAGGAGGAGGAAGAGTGGAGGGAGGGAATAGGAGGGGAGGGAAGGGAGGAGGAGGAGGAGGAGACGGAGGAGACGGAGGAGGGAGAGGAGGAGGAGGGGGAGGAGGAGGAGGAGGAGGAGGAGGAGGAGGAGGAGGAGGAGGAGGAGGAGGAGGAGGAGGAGGAGGGGGGGGAAAGGAGGGGAGGGGAGGGGAGGGGAGAGGATAGGAGGGAGGAAGGGAGGGAGGAGGAGGAGGAGGGGAAAGGGAGGGGAGGGGAGGGGAGAGGATAGGAGGGAGGAAGGGAGGGAGGAGGAGGGGAGGGGAGGGGAGGGATTAGGAGGGAGGTGGACCCAGGCCAAGGGGATAGGTTAACTGACCGTTGGATGTGAATATAAGAAAGTCAGATGAAGAGATAATAACGGTAGACGAATAAGAAGAAGAAGAAGAAGAAAAAAAAAAAGAAATATTGCTGACAAGAAACAGAATGTCTTTCGTCGAAAAAAGTGCTTGTCGAGGCGAAAAGTAATATTGGAGCAAGAATCTAGTAAAGAGAAAATGAGGAGAGCGAGAAGAAAAAGAAAAAATAAAAAAGTGATAGAAATGAAAAGTGCGAGGCAGGGAAGAAAGAGAAAGAGAGAGAGAGAGAGAGAGAGAGGGAGAGAGAGAGAGAGAGAGAGAGAGAGAGAGAGAGAGAGAGAGAGAGAGAGAGAGAGAGAGAGAGAGAGAGAGAGAGAGAGAGAGAGAGAGAGAGAGAGAAAGAGAGAGAG
>NC_061837.1:7459540-7469540 GCF_019202785.1 Penaeus chinensis
TCTCTCTCTCTCTCTCTCTCTCTCTCTCTCTCTCTCTCTCTCTCTCTCTCTCTCTCTCTCTCTAACCCCCTCTCATTCTTTCTCCCTCCTTCCCTTCCTCCCTCTCTTTCTCTCTCCCTCCTTCTCTCCTTATCCCCCCTAACTTATCTCTATCTCTATCTCTCTCTCTCTCTCTCTCTCTCTCTCTCTCTCTCTCTCTCTCTCTCTCTCTCTCTCTCTCTCTCTCTCTCTCTCTCTCTCTCTCTCTCCCCCTCCCTCCCTCCCTCTCTCTCTCTCTCTCTCTCTCTCTCCCTCTCCCTCTCCCTCTCCCTCTCCCTCTCCCTCTCTCTCTCTCTCTCTCTCCCTATCCGTTCGCAAAGAAATATCTCTCCCCTTCCGAAACCGCCGGACTTATTTCTTCCTCCCCGGCGAGTGAGCCTCCCGCCAGGCTTTCCCTCTCGCCACTGACAATGGAGAGATTGAAACCGCGCATCATTTAACTTGCGTCCTTGCAACTCTTTCTCTTTTTTTTTCTTTTGTTTGATTCTATTCTAACGGTTGTGTTCATTCTTCGTTTTCGAGTAATGTGAAAACTGCGCTTGGGAGGAGGAGCGTCTTGGCAAAACTTTTACTTATAATAAAGGAATTTATGTTTTTTTTCTGCCTTTCATTCTTTCATTATTTCCTCTATTCATTCGCCGTACATCGATCCTTTGCCATACTCTACGCCCGCATTTCGGACGGTGCCGCTTCGAACGTGGGTAGGAGGGAGGAGGGGGAGGAGGGGGTAGAGGGGGCAGAGGGGGCGGAGGGGAAAGGGGGAGCAGGGGGGAAGGGGGCAGGGGGTAGGGGGTAGGGGTAGGGGCGGGAACAAAGGCTTCCAATTTTTCCCTCTTCTGTTTACCAGGTGAGAGAGATAGCCAGCCTGCGCACCGATTCTCGTTATCCGTTTTCTTGTCTTTCTCTTTTGTTAATTTGTACTCTTTTCTTTGTGTTTATGTTATGTGCTCAAACAGTTTTCTTCCCACTTTCTCTGCCTGCCTGTCTGTCTGTCTGTCTGTCTGTCTGCCTGTCTGTCTGTCTGTCTGTCTGTCTGTCTGTCTGTCTGAATGCCTGCCTGTCTGTCTGTCTCTCTCTGTTTGTCTTTCACTCTCTCTCTTACACCCACAGATACACACGTGCATAAACACGCGCACACGTTTAAACACACACACGTAAGTATATTAGCACACATAACTTTACAAACAAGCACCAGAGGAACCGCTTACAATGTAACTTCAGTTTAGAAGCAAGTACACATGTAGACGCAAACTCACGTATACATACACAGACACACACAGAAACAGACACACACACACACACATACAAACACATACACACAAACACGCACACACATACAAATAAACACACGCACATAATTACACACGCTCACACGTGCGCACGCATACGCGCACACAAACACAACATCATGTAAAATATACTATTGTTCTATGAAGTCTAAAGTTTTCATTTGCGTTGGCATAAAGTTTCCTGTGTTAATTAATAAAGCCCCTGCCCAGCCGAGGGGAACGGGAGTATGATATCAAATCAATTAAATATCCTGCAACACACGGCCTTCTTGCCGTTGTCGCTTAAGCTGTCGGGTTCTTGATCGTTTATTAATGCAAAACAGACACTCCCTGCCAATGGACGGTGATATTAATAGCTCTAATGCCTTGCATCTGTTATTTCGAAGCGATAAACTTCAGGTGCCCCTTAGAGTTATATCGGCGAGCACCAAGTTCTATTCAATTCAAACAGTGGAAAGATGATTGGTCCGAGTCGTTAGCTGCTGCAAGGAACGCGGCTGGATGGTCGTGGAGTCATTCATATTTTCTCTTTCTCTCCACCTCTCTCTCTCGTGCATAAGAAGTGGAGGAGGAGAGGGAGGAGGATAATCAAAGAAGGATAAGATAGAAGGTGAGAAAGATGACGAGGAAGATCATTATTAAAAAAAAAAAAAAAAAAAAAAAAAAAGGAAAATAAAGAACATTGAAGAAAAGGGGAAGGATGGCAGATCTGACTGAACATTCTAAACACCGAATGGAATTTACCTTCCTGCATTCAACCACCATGTCTAGAAAAACGGCAACACACACAAAGGTACTGTAGGTACATATGCCAATAAAGTTACCCTCTCTCCCTTCCTCTCGCAAAACACTAGCGGTGTCACGTATCCTAAACAAAGGCAGGAGGTCGTGACGTCACAATGTACACCTCGAGACTCCATGGGCCTTGGAGTGTTACATGGAACCACCCGTGTGTTACAGGGACAAGCTGCGCTCACCTGCATCTGCCGGTGCTCATTGTACAGCGGCTAGTGCATGTTCGGGATGTGTTACATGGAAAGATTCAAAAGAGTCTTAATGTATTTTTTTGTGGGGTGGGAGGTGGACGGTCTGTATGACAGTGCGAGGTGGAAAGAAGTCGAAAATATCAATGCTCTCTCAAAAAGAAAAATAAGGAGGAAAAATTGATATAAAATTGATATAAAACTGTAGTGTGATATCTTAACAATAAGAGTTTCTTTTAGTTATGAATCAGTTGGTAAACACCTGCAATATTGAACTAACTTTCTCCAATAGAGCACGCAATTATAGCTACATATAAATATTCTAAAGCATAGTAACACCTATGTATCAAGACAAACATAAGAATAACTAAACATTAAAGGCACTGACTGACACACATGACTTACTCTAAACAAGCAACACAAAACCAGTTATGGAACAAAAACGAGAACAATTTGCACATCAACGTTATCAAAAGTTCGATCAAACGGAGACACGGAATTCCACATCGTAACCAAATCATCTTCGTGTTCGGAGAGGTGTGAGTGGCGGATATAATCACTTAGCGGCACTGTCACCTTCAGGCTCCAGACACCGTCGCTTTCATCAGCCCCCTTTCTCTTCCTCTATTTTGTTTTTTTTGTTTTAAGTCATATACGCTCTCTGAAGTTCATTTATTCGAGTTTTTCCTGTTTTTTATTCTTTACTATTTCTGCCTCTTTCATTCTTTCCCTTCTCTCGCCTCTCGTCTCTCTCTCGTATCGCTCTCTCTCTCTCTCTCTCTCTCTCTCTCTCTCTCTCTCTCTCTCTCTCTCTCTCTCTCTCTCTCTCTCTCTCTCTCTCTCTCTCTCTCATTCTCACTCTCACAAGTCCTAGCACTCACAATCGCACTCTCTTTATTATATACTGCTCAACCGTTCACTTACTCGATTTCTTTCTGTGTTTCATTCGCTTTCTCTTTCTCTTCTCTCTTTTCTCTTATCTTCTCTTTTCCTTTAGTTTCTTTTCTTTTCCTCTCTTCTCTTCTTGTCTCTTTTCTTCACTCCTTTCCTCTCTTTTCCTCGCCTCTCTTCTCCTTGCCTTGCCCCCTCCCCTCCCTCTCTCTCTCGCTCTCTCTCTCTCTCTCTCTCTCTCTCTCTCTCTCTCTCTCTCTCTCTCTCTCTCTCTCTCTCTCTCTCACATTCCTTATACACCTATATACTAATACAAGTCTTATTCACATTCCTTATACTCTTAAATACGCCTTCTCTTGCCTTCTCACTCCTACTCTTCTTCTCTCTCATTCCCTCTCCCTCTTTCTCTCGATAATTAAGCAAACAAAACATCCGGGAAAAACGATGGAGGATATTAGGCCGAACAGACCAGAAATAATCGATCCCATTGCCACGTAATTAAAACCCTTGGCCGGTGTCGGTTCGTCGGGAGATTTTACTTCGCTCGGTGGGGCGGCGCCGCGCTCCCTCGTACACTCAGTCACGTCTGCATTCCTGCCGCTGTCGACGTTCCTTGCCCTTTGATACGTTGCTCTGCGTCGCTCGTCAAGCCCCTGGCACACGAGACGCCGCTCTGGCACCAGAAATCGCCGCTACACCTGCGTCCGATCTCATGTGGAACGGAGCGCTGCCGACTGGAAAGGCTGTGTAAGTGGATTGTATAGCGTAATTATCCATATAGCTCAAGATGACGGGGGTGCTGGAAGAGGGGAGGGGAAAGGGAGGGGATGCTACGCCTACGTGACAACACCTACGACGGGTTGTGTTAGTTGTGTTACTTACGGTTACCGTGAACGTGGGGCGAACACGAAACTTTCATTGTCTTAGTGTATGTATTGTTCGCAAAATATATAAAAAAAACATAATGCAGTATGCGTAAAGCAAGAAAATCAAGCACCGTTAATTATCTCCTTCCCTAAGAAATATATGACAATTACTACACAGAAAAATGCTAATGATAATCCTATGAATCAACTGGCTTATTCCATGGGAAGTACCCCACTCTGTATCAATTAGGCTCACTTTGTTACCAATTAAGACACACTTCATTATTCAATCAAATGGTCATCAAACCCAAGGTCGCGCGGCTTCGTCCATCTCCGTGCGTAACACCCCAGGCACGACCGTGACGTCATCATGAGTCGCAGGTAAACGCTAATTCATATCTTGTCATGTGTTTTACGTGCCTCCCGCGGCCGATCCGTCACCCGTCACTGGCCTGTCCTTGACGCGCGCCCGAGACGCTTTGGGGACGACTGGCACCATTGCTTATCACGACCTCGTCGAGCGAAAGTGATTTTCAAAAATGACTACATAAAGAAAAAAGAGAACGAAAAAGAAAAAGAAAAGAAAAGAAAACAAGCTGATAAAAAAGGGGATCAGAGTCCATTAGCATATTTTCTGTTCTATTAGCTTCAAAAAACAGAATGAAAAGAAAGGGAAAAGTTTCTTACGTATGACGAAGATTTGCATTGTTCGGTACATTTTCAATAACTTATGTTTATGTTCGTATTGTGCATTGTATTGTCTCTAATATAAATTACTGAACCGGGCATATTTTATAATACTGCTCCACTACTCCTACTTCTGCTATTACTACTACATCTATTTATTACAGTCATTATTAATGTTATCATCATTATCATCATCATCATCATCATCATCATCATCATCATCATCATCATCATCATCATCATCATCATCATCATCATCATCATCATCATCATTATCATTATCATTATCATTATCATTATCATTATCATCATCATCATCATCATCATCATTATTATTTTCATTACTACTATAATTTGAGCATTATCATTATTACATTTTTTACTATTGATATAATAATAATAAAAATTATAATGGTTATTATTATTATCATTATCATTATTACCAATATGATAATAATAATAATGAACATTATTATTATTATCATTGATATTTGAACTATTATTATTATTATTATTATTATTATTATTGTTATTATTATTATTATCATTATTATTATCATCATCATCACCCTTATTATTATTACTGTTATTATTTTTACCATCATCGTCATTATTATTATCAATATCATTATCATTATTATTACTATTCTTCTTCTCTTCTTCTTCTTCTTTTTCTTCTTCTTCTTCTTCTTCTTATTATTATTATTATTATCATTATTATTATTATAATTATTATTATCATTATTATTATTATCATAATTGTTATTATCATTACTATTACTTATTATCATTACTATCATCATCATGACCATCATCATTATCATTCTACGACAACGATGATAATGATGTAGATGATGAAGCCGCTAAAGACAATATAAAAAAAAATATATTTCTGCTTCTACTGTTATAATTACAACCACCAAAACAGCACAACGAAAAAAAGGAACCCAAAAACCAGTAATAATAAAACAACTACCATTAATAAAAATAAATTCTCCCCGGCCAGCGCAGGGTATCGAATGTATCTTTAAAATACACAGAACAAAGACCGCCGTAACTCAAACCACAACGATATATTTCGCTTTCATTACAACCATTTCACCGCGAACCATAATTTCATCCAAAAATTACAAGCGCAACTTGGAACATGGTTCTTCTGAAGCCTAACATGGGGGGAAGGGGAGGGTAGGGAGGGGGTGAGGGGAAGGGAAGAGAGGGAGTGGGGGGGGAGGGAAGCGAGGGGGATGGGGGGAAGGGAATGGAAGGGGGGGGTGAAGGGAAGGGACGGGGGGAAGAGAGAGGATGTATAAGATAGACAAAAGCACAGGTTTCCCTATCAAGCCTCGCGAGGAGAGGTCAGGCTAGGTCACCTTGGCCGCTTTTTAAGGCTTACTGCTGTGACTTTTTCATGCAGGATGCGATCCTTGGGGTATTTATGGGTGCGGATGAGGTTATATTTGACGCAAAATTGTTGGACTGTGGTATCTGATCCATTTCCTTAAAAGGAGGAGCGGGATAAAGAGGAAAAGGTAGAGAGGAGAAGAAAATGAAGAGAAAGGGGAGAAAAGAAAAAGACAGGGAGGGAGGAAGAGGGAGAGAAGAAAGAGATGAAAACGAGAATAAGAAAAGAAAAGAGAGGGAAATCCGTAAATATTTTTTCCTGCTCCTTCCATATTGCCGTAATAAGAAAAAAGAAAAAAAGAAAATAATGAAAATAGACCCCACCAACAAAAAGGGCTGCACTGACTACTATGTGTCATGTGTCACTAATAACACCCCTTGTCACTCTCGCACAAGAGTAACACGCCAAAAAAAAACAAAAAAACAATCATGCACAGTTGCATAACCGGCGAAACGTTACCCCGGTGCGGTCTCGCTGACAGGCCCCTCAGATCACACCGCTGACCGACAGGAGTATTATATTCTTGCTTTTATGGAGAAAAAAGTGACGGGGAGGATAATCGACCATTGTCATAAAACTGATTACGCGATCAACGTATCCTTCTTTAATTCTGCACATTTCACAGAGCATAATCGTTTAAGAATACCGGTTTTTCGAATATCTGAGAATATATCGTCACGTGCAGGTCCTGTAGTCGATACTCACATCCCGTTAGAGTGGTGTTATCTCCCTTGTTATACCACTGGCCATGTAGGACTCAGCGGACTCAACACGACTCAGCAGCGCAGGTTGACCGTCCTTCGCATTACACCGTCTGTGTTTCCCTTCCCACAATGCCACGCGGGTCTCGCCTCCAAACAAAAGAGCTGATTTGTTTCTCGTGGTTGCGCCTTTTAGCTGCCAAGTTTTATTGCCAGTCGTAAAGAAGGCTTGCAAATTGGGCCGAAAAGATTTTCCTTCATCCTCAGAACACACGTAAAATATGAAGAGCCTCCTCTGAAGAAGAGAAAAGAAAGAAAGAAAGGAAAAAAACGTAACCCTAATCTAGCAAGTCCGCCAACAGTATCTGAAGCCGATCCGATCCCTTTTCCCCTCTCCCTGCCAGAGCATCAAAGGTAGAGTCGACCAAAGGGCTATTTCTGAAAGGCAGTTTGTGGTAGGAGGATCGAAGCCTCCTATTGAGGGTCGCGTTCCTCCTCCACCTTCGGTCTATAGTCTTCCCAGACCGACTGAACAAAGGCTGTTATTTAGTTTTTGTTGCGGACGTACCTGGCTAGGAGAGAGACCGTGACTAACTCCGTAAAAATGACTGCTCGATAAACCTGTCCGAGGAAGTGCGTACGGGAACGATAACACTGAATGGGAATTTTGTGAGCAAAGGCAAATTATTATCATCTACAATGATTATAAAAAGCGACGTGTACAAAGGGCTCGTTAGGAGCGCAAAAAACGGCGTTAGAAGTGATCATGTGCGGCCAGACAGTTACCACTTATCGAAAAGTCCATATTTTGATTCGAATATCTTTCCAATGAAACGTTTAATTAAGCATGCTTTTAGTGCCGATAAGCCAAAATGAAGAAAATCAATTAAGCTGAGAATTAACATCAATTCATATTCATAACCGAGTCATCAAATCGAATTTAAAAGGCATTTGTATTAACCAACTCAAAATACTGCTTTCAAACCTTCATATTTTACTTTTAGAAATACAGATAAAAAAAAAAAGTAAAAATCTAACCTTGAGCATTTTTGGAGCATATGCATACATACATACATACATATATATATATATATATATATATATATATATATATATATATATATATATATATATATATACACATATATATATATATATATATATATATATATATATATATATATATATATATATTCTGAGAAAAAGGTCCTTCGATGAAATTCTTGAACATATAAAGTTTATTAAAAACACAGCAAACGCAGTAAGAAACCTAAAATGCTTTCAACATTTATATAAGCGAGGCTTCGTGGTTGTCGTCAAATACATGCAGAAAAGAAGAGAAAGCTCTGCCGACTAAAAGAAAGGAAACTTTCAACCCTTTTTTGGCTGAACGGTTTGAAAATAAAACTCATAAAAGAAAGAGTAGAAAGGCGATGAAAAACAGGCAGTTAATTCAGACCAACGAGATAAAAGCATAAACTTTTTTTCTTCTCTCTCTTTCTCTCCGCCGAAGTCACGATATGCGTTTTATTGGAAAATAACAGACGAGCTGAGGAAAAAGACGATGAGTAAGTAATAATGAGTATTATGGAAATTTAAAGCAGGTTGATATCTACAACAAGCAATAGGGGAAACTTTATCATCAATAAATAATACCATTATGCTGTGAACACCTTCTTTTCGATAAACAACAGTACTTTGCTGTAAAAAAATATATTTGCATTTTAAAAATCCCAGTATTCAGACATGGTGCTTTAAATAAATAACAATCTATGATCTGACAGTGTTATAAATATACTGTCTGGAACACTGTAGACTCATCTCTCTCCCTCGAAAGTGTCCAAAGAGACGAATTAAAGCCTGTCTGAGATGTCGTGTCCCCGTGTCCCTTGCGGCCTCCAAACACACCATTATATCGCATGTCACTGTCGCCGTCGTCTGTATTAAAAGGTTTGTCTCATTTTTTTTTTTTTTTTTGAAGGGGCGGAGACACATACACATGTGCACGCCCATACAACCATACAACTTATTCTGTGCGCACATTTTCTTGTCATCCTCGTGCGGTTACTAGTATACATTAGTTCTAGTTTGTGAAGGTAGATAGATAGACAGAGAGAGAGAGAGAGAGAGAGAGAGAGAGAGAGAGAGAGAGAGAGAGAGAGAGAGAGAGAGAGAGAGAGAGAGAGAGAGAGAGAGAGAGAGAGAGAGGGAGAGAGTCCTCGTTTTCATATGTTTGACAATAATGTGACCCAACATGTGAATGAGCATTGACGCAGGAATTATTTTCATATAATGATTTACTGTAGATTCAAACACATCCTATTTACTTGCCAAATTGTTAACCTTTCAACTTTCCTTGTAATTCACAAGCCAAAATCCATTAACCCTCATAGACAACTCCCCAGTTTTATCCAGTGTATACACACATTCCATCATACACTCCTCTACCAAGACGAAACTTCTCCAGACACAGCAGCAGCAGCAGCAGCAGCAGCAGCCCAGCATGCGCCAGCAGGTCGCGGGCGTCCTGCTTCACCTCACACGGGCTGGACCGAGAGCGATCGAGGCAATGATAAGGGTAATTATGAAGATGCCTGAGATAAGAGCAGTGATGGGGGTGATGATTAAGACGAAGGTCCCTGAATGGCTGAGGATAATGAAGACGGACTGAGGAAGCGCCAAAAGGCAGGAGGAGGAGTCCATGACGACCGATAGACCGGCAAGGACACGTAGATTAGTCTCTCCTGTTGCCCTCCTCTCGGCGTCCATGCGTGTAGAGTAAAAGTACGGCCCAAATTCTGCCGGGCATGATAAAAATAGAAGAAATTGTTAAGTGAAAAAAAAATAGACAAAAAAAATCATTAACAGTATAACAGTGAAACTAAAATCTATTATACAGGGAAAGAACTGCTCTGGCGACCCAAATCCAAAATTAGTTCCCACACTCTCTTTTAACTTTCTCATAAAATACACATTTAGCCGCAGTCTCGTTGTAAAGCTTTCATTCACCTCCCCCATCTCTTCCTCTCATTCACATCAGCAACAAAACCAGTCAAGAAAAATAGAATTAACAAAAGAATAAATTCATTTACAATGAATTACTCTCGGGTTTCAGAGAATCCAATCCCCTTCCACAGGCGGA
>NC_061837.1:7477040-7482040 GCF_019202785.1 Penaeus chinensis
CGGGCGAGCCGGAGCGAGAGGAAACATATACCAGCCACAATTATGACTCTTCTTCAAGCCTTGTATGTGAGATCTTGAGATGAGGGGCCGTCTTTGTGATGGCTCTGGAGGAGATATTAGAGCCAGACACATTAATAACATTCGCCCCAGTGTACTCGTTGAATTTAATTTCCAATACTACACGTTGACTCCAATAATGTACAGTATAACATTTAGTTACAGAGACACCCATAGCATAGTTCCTCCCCAAATAATATTACGGCTGGCATTAATGTTATCCGAATCTTTACTGAGTCAGTGATGGAATCCTTGAGTTATTTATATAATAGTTGTTTAGAAATGCGAGTTATTTATTCCGTATCGACACGAAGGGACCGCTACGTGCGTGGGACTGGGCAGAGGATAAGGGCAGTGCACACGACCCGCATATGTATTTCGACGATAAAGGCTTAAAATAGTACTTGGACGTGAGCTGGTGCGTGAGTAAAGAAAATTCGGTAAAAAAATGTGTTTTGATTGTTTTGTTATATGAAATTACATTATCGGTCTAGTATGTTTATAATAAATCTTCCAAAAATCTTTATGAATTAGAAATTACATTGATCCCAGCGGGGCAGATCTATCCTAACACCTTACCTATAAACAACAATAAACAATATATCTCGTCAAATGCCATAAAGGTCAATACCAGATACCTTGACTCAGATTGCTAGAACCGAAGAACCCCCCCCCCCCAGCCCCCCACCCCCACCCCACCCCTCATGGCTAAAAGCGTGTGCGGTCTACTCCTAAGTTTCACCTTTTATGAACCTCATCTGTGAAAAACCTTCGGTCACACTCAGCTGAACTCTCCGGCAAAGTCAGGATGAGGTCAATGAGGGTAAGAATGTTGCCACACTAAGACTGAACCTTGGCCACTGCGGCGCTATTAAACGCTGCAAATAAATACCAGACACTTTCTGTTCGGGTTGCCTTGAGATATTTGCATATAGCTATAATTACCATGCACGGGTTCTCATTGTATATCAGGGAAGTTATTCTAAGATAACACGTACTTATTACAGAGATGAGGTAGTTTAGATATCACTTAAGAAAGTATAACAACTGCAGGAAAACACTTATTTTAAACGGAAGCAGAGATAAAAAGCTTGTCTTGACCTTCTGAGTGGCCATGTTCCAATTATACATTTTGATTCTATTAGATCAAGGAGCTCGCTTTACTTTTAATTTATCTACGTACTGCGATAATGAAGAGCGTCATTATAATCAAAATGCACGAATCAAAAGCGATTGATTTGCGAGGGGCGATGCAATCAAAACAAAGGAATATTTCCAAACAATAACCATAAAAGGCAAGGTTCGTTCTCCTTTATCCTGCACATCATTTATCACTTGCACGTCCAATCGCGAGGCCAACAGTAGCCTCCCAAATAATAAACAGTAAACGCTTTTGTCTGAAAACCCTGTCTCGAAGAAAATCCGTTAAAATTATAATCAATAAGACCAAACACTTCAAAAAAGCAACAACAACAACAAAAGATGCCGAACCACATCTCGAGGGCGAAAACCGACGTCATGACTGGAAACGAACTATATATCAGCAATCAGCTTCTTCATCCCCACCCACTCCCATTTTTTCTACCTGTAAGGTATGCCCTCCAAGCCCAAGAAGGGAGCATCAGAAACGCATACAGACGATGCTTACAATAACATAACCTTACAATAACCTCCCCCCAACCTCCCTCCACCTCTCTCCACCTCCCTCCTCCCTCCACCCCCACGCCCTCCCTCTACCTTAAGTCAAGGCCTTAATACTCGCCCGCCATAAAGTAAACTGGAAGGGGAAAACACCAAAGAAAACACAAGCAGCAGAACCTGCGCCGACAAATATATATTTCTACCTAACAGCTGCTGAAATTTATGACTGTAAGTTTTGCATGTTGGGCATCGGGGAGTGTGGGAGCGGGGATCGTTGGCGGGGTTAGGAGCCGTAGGGTCAGAGGGGGTTTTCTGAGAGGAGGCGCTGCTGGTGGCTAGGATAAGGACAGGACCAAGGACTACCGGGGTTATTTAGAGGCTTGGATATAAGGGGATAAGTGGAGTAGAAGCGGCATTTGCGTTAAGGTTAAGGGTATTTCTGATGTGATTAAATGTATCTGTGAAGGTGTAAATCATGCATGGTTTTACAGGGGCTGGCGGTGGCGTTGAGGTTTGGCTGTCGCTCCCAGTGATGCTAGAATGCGTGCGATGACGAGGTTTGTGGTGCATGCCGATTTACATAGCCTCGGAGGCGAATGATCTTACTGGCAAGTGGTAAGATTAACTGTTTTGCGAAAGGATTAATATGCAGAATGGTGGAGTTTAGTATCAGTTGCACACCAAAATTGGCAGGATATAATATCGTCACGTAAGAGGTGTCAAAAGGTCCGACCATCACCCTCCATAACTAAAATTGATCATGATCCGATTTGTATTTATGGCATAAGGGCGCGTGGGAGAGGCGGTGGCGTTATGTGATCATCTGGAAGGAGGCTGAAGGAGGAACCCAGAAGGTCCGTGACCCGGGGGGAGGGGGCGGAGAACGAGGCTCCTGACGTGCATGATCAGGACGGAGCGGCCGGCCAGTCTCGGCAAAGGGTAAGTGAACAGCGTGAGGCATTATACAGCAGGAATATACACTCGATGAGGGATGTGATGGGGTGTCGAAGGTGAGGGCGACGCGAGAGGGAGCGCTGGCAGCTTGGATGAGGAAGCGGATGTGTTAACGACGGAGCCTGTGAGATAGGGGAGAGAAGGACTACGTAAAAGGAGAATGAATGAGATAAGGGAAAAGTGCATGAGTTCACTTGTTGTTGTTGCTTCGACGAGACACGGCGCTGCATCTCATCTATATGGAACAAAGAAAACCTCCAGGGGTACTACATGCAGCACTGTGAAGAAAATACAATTTACTGTACTTGAGGGAAGAAAAAAAATCAAATAATTCGGTAAAGTGGCAATCGTAAGCACCCCGCCATTGCTAAATAAAGATTCTCACAAATCATTTCCTGGCAACAATAAAATAATGGAGGTCATTAAGGGACAATAGGAAAGAAAGTGTCTTACCCAAAAAGTTTTCGGAAAGATTTGAAGACGTTGCGGGAAAGAAAATGGTTTCCGATGTTTGGAAAGAGAATGGTTTTCGATAAATGGGCTTGTGGGAAAGGATTTATAGAGGTAGCTGGTTTGAGAAAGGTCTAAAAATCCGGAGGTGTGAAGAAGATTCTCGAAACCGCAAGATCCTGTTCCCAAAGACGTAAAGTCAGGTAAAAGGATTTGTCGTATTCGGTGAACTGAGATGTTTGGGAAAATGTATTTTAGGATCAACATGCTACGACGAGAAATTGGTCTGACGGAAAAAGATTTCGGAGAAAATGGCCGAGTCACATTTTTTATTTTTTTATTTCTCGTACATATATCCCGCTTTTAATTTAACAAATAAAGGTGGAGGTGGAAGATCCATCTGCATCATCATTATTCTTACACGGATAATAGACACCACATTACTGATCATGCTTGTTAAAGGAATAATAATTTTATGCACCTCCGTGGCATGACGTGAAGAAGCTGTATTAACTCATTCTGGTTACGTCATCCGTTACACATTGCAATAAGTTAAAAGCTTGAGGTCCGGCTTAATAATGATGTGAATATACACAACATAAGCCGAAGATAAATGTAAACAGCTTACCAGAGTAACGAGGCACAATGGACATTACAGGAGGCCGCCAACAAGACAAGTTCGAAAGATGAATGTTATCGAGATTGGAAGAGGTTGTTGCTATTGGTATTTGAAAATATCTTGGCTTTCGATAAAAATGTTTCGCATATATAATATGTCTCTCTTATGGTCTATAAAATTCACGAGTTTCCGATAATGTCAGATATAATCCATTGCATGTGGTTTTGCTCTTGATTTCGGATGGAAATGCATTTTGCAACAGCATTTTGACCGGACGAAAAATGTAGATAAATTTCCCAGCAGGCAATAGTTCCCCTGTTCATGGTCACACTAACCCAAAGTTTTATGACTCCAAATAAATGGAATCTGACCTTGTCATGTGTGTACATACAGCGTACTCGCAGCACATAAAACAAATGCCACGCGCCGCAGCACATGCCACCGGACGATTCCTATCCGCAGCACGAGCTCAGCGTCCGGATAATCATCCTTCGCGGGAATAGAGGCATACCGTTTTAAGATAAGTTTCCCCTCTTATCCGGACCCGAGCCCCTCGACCGGAATGGCGTGTCATCAAGGGTCACGGTTGGCGAGCTTTTCAACTTCCCTCCCGCATCCGCCTTGGGTCAACCCGATGATCATCAGGTGTGTTTTTGAGCGGTGTAATTGCGGTTCCAGCGTGCGGCGGACAGGCGAGACGGCCGAAGGGACAAAGAAATCGCCCTCCCAAAAGGAACCAATCCCTCGGGAGGAGCGCCGGCTGGGGGTGTCGGAAGCGTCTGCGGGGAAGTGCCGGCGGAGCGGGATGCTGCCTCTGCTGTGGCGCGGCGGAATGCAAGGTCTTGTATAGTGTTGTTACGTGTTATCAGTAAGTAGCCTAGGTAGTATGTTATTACACTCTTCAAGCAATATCAAATGACGACCTATATGAGTATTACAACACGAATAATAGTCATAAAAACAGCTCACGGTGTATCTATATTGTACTAATTTGGCGTACGGTGCTCTTCATCACACCGTAAGTACTATATATTTTGGTTGTAGTTGTTATGTTGTAGGACGTTACAGTGTAACGAATTACTTTTTATTCTGAATTCTGATATACTGTTACGTCCCGAACGAAAAATATGATAAAGCGCTGGTGGAGCACATTGATATGCGATTTAGTATAGTTGTTTATGGCCAAACTACATGCTGCATGCAATTCAGCAATGATAGTTATGGATATGTAGATATAGAGAAAATCAAATAAAGGGAAATGATTCATATTGTTGGATCG
>NC_061837.1:7487040-7489540 GCF_019202785.1 Penaeus chinensis
TACATATATAATATATTATATATTTATATAGACACACATACATAAATACATACATACATACATATATATATAACATATATATGTATATATATATAGACATATACATATATGTATGTACATATTTATATATATACACATATATATGTGTGTGTGTGTATATATACATATGTATATACATTTATATGTATGTGTGTGTATGTGCGGGCGCGTGCGTGCATACATGCATACATGCATACATGCATACATACATACATACACACACACACACACACATATATATATAATATATATATATGTATATGTATATATATACATACACATATATGTATATGTATATATATAAATAAATATATATGTATATATACACATATATATATATAAACACACATATATATTAACACACACACACACACACACACATATATATATATATATATATATGTGTGTGTGTGTGTGTGTGTGTGTGTGTGTGTGGGTCTATATGTATACATACGTATATATATATAATATATATATATATATATATGTGTGTGTGTGTGTGTGTGTGTGTGTGTGTGTGTGTGTGTGTGTGTGTGTGGGTCTATATGTATACATACGTATATATATATAATATATATATAAATAGGTATTTATAGAGAGATACCTACATACATACGTACATACATAGGTGGATAGATAGAGGGATAGATATATAGACAGATATACAAGCTGAATTATTCTAATCTACTAATCATCTCCACGTTCTTTCTCCTCCCTTCTATAACGGGTAGCTTATTATCGAAAGCAAGGCCTCGGGACGCAGCCTTCCCATCCGCCGTGGGAGCGCGGGGGCAGCTGTCCCAATGCCAACAAGATCTGGGTTAAAAGCCAGGATGAAGCCCATATTTCCCGTGATTACCTCCGCGAGTCGGTGCAAAGCCAGGCTTCCTCCTCCTCCTCAGCTTACACGCGTTCCGGCTGGGCATTCTACACTAAGCCTGCCTAAACCAGCGGGTCATTAGGACAACGATAGATGCCTTTTCTTATACTACTGAGGTAAGGCGGCCTCCTTTCGCTGCCATATACACACCTCATTCTGCTTCTGTAAAGAGCTATCGTTCAGCATGAATTGTAACTGTAAATAAGGGAGAGCAGCTCACATTAGGGCTTTAATGAGGTCATTTCGGCATCACATTCGGGCCAGCGACACTTTGTATGTTCCAACACGCGATACACTCGACCGAGTATCCCAAAACCCTTGCCTTAAGACTCCAGAATTTCGTGTTGCGAACTATAATAACAGCGAGATACCCAAACCTGGGGGGACGGAACGACACATTAAAACTACATTAAAAGTATCATCTGGTGAGGCGCGTAATCGCTTAAGCCGTACATAAATTCTCTTCCTAACCCGCTCTCCCAAAAATCCCTGTCTTATACTTCTTCTAAACAATTAAATGAAAATGTAATTTGGACCAATCAGGGAGACCTCTCCTATCTAAATACATCCTCCATTTAGCGTTTCAGAGATCCATGAAAGTGGCTTAATGAGGCATTTCTTCAGTAAGGCACATGTGAGTTTTAATTTCTGTTTGTTTAATCTGGGAGGTCGCACTAAGACCAAGTTTTCCCACTGCTAATCACCAATTTGCTTTTATTATGTATGTTCACGGTCTCAAATTGCCGTTATAAATTCGGAGCAGAGAAGCATTCTCAAAATCCATCGCTCCTCTCGTGTTCACACACCGTAGGAATCGCGACAACATAAATAACTAACACGAGACGGAAGCTGCACAAAGGACAACTAGCGAGACAAAGAACCAAAATATCATTAGCATGGCAAAGAAGGGGGAGGCAGGGAGAACAGCCCCGCGACCGCATGGAAAACAGGCGAGGCAAAAGAAGGATGGAAAAGGGCGGTTTCCCTTTCCAAGAGCGGGCCGGTAATGGACCCAAGAGGACAATTGAGGGGCATTGATCACTTTTATTGGCAGTCGAAGGATTGATTCCCTGGCCAGGGAGAGGAAGCTGTCGTGGGTTGTTACGATAGACGATACCGTTAACGAGGCAATTACCCCTCCGTAACAACTAGAAACTGTTGCTAACGACTCTCTCACGGTCGTTTGTGTTTAAAGACCTAGTTAGGGATATATAAAAATAGTCCAGTGGACGCTAATGAAAGCAGAGATGGGTACAAATCCATGGGACCATTATAATGATGCAGACGTCTAGCGAATGCCCGTAGAATTAGGAAGAAGCTTGCTTTCTCTTTTTCGGTTCATTTATTTTCTAGATCTCCGCTGCATTAAGAACACAATTAAATACTACTACTACTACTACAAATAATAATAATAATTATTAAAATTATTATTATTATCATTATACTTATTTGTTCAGAGCTGCCATTACATCCCCTCCCTCCCTCAATATACACTAAAGGACATGAGAGCGTGTGCGTGTACAAGCGTGTCTCTATGTACTGATATTACTGACAAAAAACGTATAGAATTAATTAGTTGCT
>NC_061837.1:7509540-7532040 GCF_019202785.1 Penaeus chinensis
CCGGAAATGCTTCTTAGAACAAGCACTTGGAGCGTCCGGGTGATATATTTGATGCATTGCTAATTTTGACTCTTGTACAGGGTGCCTTCGGAGTGTCGCTTGCTTGCTTATGGGGACACACTTAATTAAAGTACAGAGAGTCGCTGCATCTCCAAATATTAGCTTAGATGTTCATTACGTTTCTTTTCTCACACCTTACACGTTAAACAGCTAGATAATTCATTTGCTTTTCTTCGCCGTCCTGTAGTATCTACATCCTCTGCTATGAAAGTAGTAACTTGTTTTACAAGTCCTAAAGTTACATTTAAAATTGCCACTACCACTGAACGGAACACCCAGCTTACCGGAATGAGAATATGTATTTGCAATACACGATTATTATAAAAAGAAACCCTATTTATCAAAATATTCATACGAGTAATACAAATGATCCCTGATTATCCAAATGACTATCTTAAGTGGCTAGCTTCTTACAACCTAAAGAGACCTAGTACACACACCCAATCAGCTACCGCGTTTGCGTCAGACATAAAAACAAATGTTATCAGCTGTTCATACCCTTACCGCCTATCAAGTCCCACCAAACTATCCTAGCTGAAGCGCTCGCCGTCGCTTTTAGCCACGAGTCTCCGAACCACTCCCACCAAGTCTTACAAGCGGCAAAACTTCTTCTTCTGATCAATAATTCTTTTCTCGAACGCAGGTGTAGATTCATCAGCAGGTAGAGAAATGAAACATTGATATTCACTAACCGCACAGGACCGATTAGGCTGGCCAAGAGGGGGTCTCGGCACCTGATAAACTGATGGACGCTCAGCCACCACACTTACCTGGGGGAGAAAAGAGGTAGCGGTTAGAGTGGTTAGTGGATGGGAAGGATTTCTGTGAAGTCGATAAGTGATTATTTCGGGAGATAAACATTATATATGTATACATATTACCCACGGCCAGGTGGTGTGACTTACAGTCGATAATTGTGATAATGATGCGATCAAAATTATAACCTCACGGCATCAGTTCACACAGATACTAACCTTCTCTCACTCACTCACTCACTCAACACTCTCTCTCTCTCTCTCTCTCTCTCTCTCTCTCTCTCTCTCTCTCTCTCTCTCTCTCTCTCTCTCTCTCTCTCTCTCTCTCTCTCTCTAAAAATGCAATTTTCTTTCCGTTCCTTGTACTGAAAGACGTGTTTCATTGCAGCAAGGGCTTACATCGGGAGGCCAGCACGCCGCGGCAATGGTCGAGGGCCATTAAAACGTTAAGGGCTCAATCACTATACATCACTGACAAAGTGTCGACAAATGCTGAAACGCCTCGACCTTCACAGCTCTCCTAAACCAACACACTCTCGGACTCCAAACAAGAAAATCCCAAGAGAGCTGAGATGCCGTCGGCAGCCTCCTGATATATGATAAATTAGTGTAACCTTTACCCGAGCGCAAAACACCCTCCTATTTACCCTAGTTAATGCTGCAAACTTCTACAAATAACAGAGCGGGTCTGGTGCGTAACATGGCCGGCCGGTAGCGCCTACGAGTTGACCAGTGGATTGAAAAGATGGATGGAGGATGATAACCCAGGCCCACGGGTAGCGGGGCTGCCTCTACGGCTTCACGGCCTGGAGGAGGCGCGCTCAAGACCTGCCTCAAAGGGCTATCATCTTCTGAAAGCTTATCTACCATGAGTTATGATCTTATCCCGTCAGGTATCAAATTTATAATAAAATTATTTTGAGAAGCTTAACTTGCTCAATAATTCATGATCAAATGATTTACGAAGGGATAGAAATCGATTAATTACGTGCAGTTAATAGAAATGCTGAATTGTCCCTTTTCCTTAAGCTGGCGTATTTCCCGAGTCCAAGAGAAAGAGACTAATTTACGTGGACAGCAGAGAGAAAACGAGAGTCGCCTGAGGAGCCGCATTGAGCGGACGGGAGTGGCGCTCGCGTGTGTTATGACGCCCATCACCAAAGTGGCCTTAACTCATAAAGCCGAAGAGCGCCTTTCAGCGCGGCCGCCGCTCTCGTGTTTACTCGGACGCCCAAGAGCCTAAAGCGGACGCGCCCGCGCGCCCTCAAGTCCTGCGAGACGGCCATTAAGGCATCCCGCGTGTTTACGAACGAGGTCTTGGGTAACGACGGATATCGGCGATAAAATTCACGTCTGTTGTGCATCTGGCAGCGACTTCTGATAATGCAAGCCATGCAGTTGTCAGGCCAAGCCTAATGATAGGCTGTCCCGCCGCGGCCGCGCCGCCGCCTCGCCGCGCCCGCTACTGTGCCGCGCTGCTGCGGAGGCCGGGGGGAGGTGGGAGGGGGTGCAATGCTCGGCACGGCGATTGATAGCAAAGTGATGATGAGCAGGTAAGAAGAAGTGATAGAGTGGCAAGAATCATGATGAAAAGGTGATGACTGGTTGTGATGGGTCCGGGATGAAGTGAGAGACATGGCGATAAGAAGCAGTAACTCTGGATGAGTGGTGGGCAAGGCATAATGGGGTATTTTGAATACCTTCTAATGTGATAAATGCAGGTGTACATACTGTTACATTCTTTCTCATTATCTATAAGTAATGGATATTGACAACTTGTCATCTTTATTTTCTCTTGTAAAGGACTGCTGGAAGTAACAGTTCAACTAATAATTGGATTTCAAAAATATTCAATAATAACATATGGCGGTATGGCTGCATCTCGCAAAGGCTGCAACAACAGCGATAATAACAATAACGATACAAGTAAATCGCAAGTGTTAGTAATGACGAGTTTCCAACGGAATCTGTAAAACCAAGTGCAACAAACAATATGGTGTCAACACAGTGTCGCTGATGCCCAAACTCCACCACAACAGAGTCGCTCTCTGATGTTGCACAAAGGCACTCCTGTTGTAAGTGATGAGCAGACCTCATTACCACTCGTTCTATTTGGACATAATCATCATAATGGTGATGATAGTGGTAATGATAATGGTAGTAGTCATGGAGATGATAGTGTTGGGGGTTTGTGAGAGTAACACCGACATTAGCTGACCTGTCAAACCATTGTACACGGACCGTGTGTAATGAACAGCCCCGTAGACGCCAATGCTACGTGTCCAGGAGAGCAAGAGTTGTATTGACGTTGGTGGCGTCGCCTGAATTATGGCCTACAAGGCGTCTACTCTAAAGGAAAGTGATGGAGCAGCCTTAGCTAGGGACGGTAATGACTGTCTGAAAGGATCGGCCTGACAGTGATAGAGTGGGTAATAATGATAATTCTAGTGATAAGGAAAACACGTGAACTGATATCTAGAGCTGGCCGAAATGCATAAAAATGGCTAGATTTTTTTTAGTGATTAATTAAAGTTTATTGTAAAATCAATTCATATGAAATATTAGCTATACATATGTATGAATCTTCAAAACTCAACAATATACAAACGCATGCAGAAACTCACTGACAACAGTCTTGCTTGTAATACGACAACCAAAGTCTCTCTCAATAGCGGGTCAAACGCTTTAAATACTACCCAGCGGTTATGCAGGAAATAGGGGCAATTTCTGCCCAATGAGAGAACAATTATCTAAGAATGTGCGCGGAAGCTTCGCAAATGAGTGCCGTGGTGGGGGTTCCCTGAGCCATCCTTCCAACCGCTCTCCATTAAAATTTGTCATCTCACACTCGCTGCCCACAACATGCTACAAAATTAGCTATGATGCCTGTGCATAAGGCCCGTTATTGCCAGGCCTTAGACAAGGTCGAGATCCACAAGAACAACTGATATTCGACTTTAAATCAACTATGTATAAAGCTCCTAGGAGTAAGCACCGCCATTTCTCAAGAATTCCTCCAAGAAGGGAAACCCATCCTTCCAAAGAGGACACACTAAGAACACAATCGCACGCACGTCTTCAGGAAATGTGGTTTGACCCCAGGTGACACCCGTGGGCCAAAATGTCATGTTGTTGTTGAAAGGTAGTTGAAAAAAGTGAACTTCGCACTCAAAGAAAAATATTGACCATCCATCAGTGCCTGTTAGTTTGTGTTTGTGCATAAGTGTTTAGCAATATTCAGGTACACATTTCATTACATAAATGCCAAGCTATCTTCTAAAAATATATATCGCAGATATAGCTGCGCTTAGATATTTCCAAAGACATTGCAATGTGCAACCATGCATCCTCCGTCATTTCACCCATCGCCTAAAAGGCTTACAGTAAAGAGGAATAAACAACGCCATTTAAACTTCCAAATCGTGTTTAAACCTTCTATACCATTAAACGTTTTTAACCCTCTTGAACGAACAAAACATTTCTAACCTGAAACTAACAAAACGTTCATGACCTTAAACTAACACAACGTTCTGAACTCTCCTAAACTAACCCTTTCGCGACCACACACCCGTAAATACCCCTCGCCGATTATAAAAGTTGTTTCCTCCCACTAAAACGAAGTGTCTCGCCCCTTCACACGTACGGACGGGTCAAATATTCCGGTTACGCAGAGCTAACGAACGCCTTTGGGTTGGCGGTCGGCCGGAATGCGAGAGGGAAACTCTTTTGTTTGTGTTTTCCTTTTGAATGCCGTTTCCCCTTTCTTTTCTTCGCTTCCTTTCTTTCCTTCTGGTTGGGTGATAGGGTGGAGGGGGAAGGGCGGTCGCTGTGGCTGGCAGGTTTCCTTTTAGGTCTAAAGTATTCGAAAGATGCTTGATTGCTACGATTCGCAATTATAATAATCGATTTACTGTTCTTGGCATTATGTTATGTATTTGTAATTAAAGGTTAGGAATTGTGTTGCGCATATATAAAATAACTGCAATTACTTCTTTGTATATAGAATAAAACCAGTAGTACATAGCACCATATCATATCAGAAACCATCATTAAATTATTACAGTTATTAAACTCGGGGAATTCTGTCATTTGAGTTCTTACACGAATTCCAATCTTAATTAAACACTCTGCCATATTTGTCATTGTCGTTAACATCCCTGCTTTGAATTCAGATATATTCATCATTATTATTCTGGCTGATAATGACAATGGTCTCTATTTTAATGATTACAGTTCACAATTCTCTAACGAAAGTTTTAACAAGGGAGAGTATGTGAGTGTGTGTGTGTGTGGGGGGGGGGGTCTTAGGAAAGGGGTGAAAATTCACTCAGTTTTGGAAATGTGATGGACTTGGAGATTAAGGAAATTTTTGAATTAATCAACATTTTTGAGAGACAGAGAAGAGATTAGTTTGTCTGTAGGTAATTGCAGCTTCAGGGGTTATTCTTTCTTGTCGCACTAAACACAAATATATGTAAGACAGGGAAAAAATGGCAATGGATAATTGATGTAAATGAAGGGAAATCTGTGCCGCGAAAAATGTATAATCATGAGATGAATACTTTACCTAAACACCTTTAGAATTTTACCAGATAGGCACGAATAGATTATGTGTTCGTGTTTTTATATATGTAACACACAAACAAACACACACACACACACACACACACACATACACAAATACATCTATCTTTCTACATATATATATATATATATATATATATACAAATATCATGTACGTTTCTTTATGTGTATAGATATGTATATATGTATATATGTATATATGTATATATGTATATATGTATATATGTATATATGTATATATGTATATATATATGTATTATATATATGAATGTTTTTATGTATGTATGTATGTATGTACACACACACCTACACACACACACACACACACACATATATATATATATATATATATATATATATATATATATATATATAATACAAACACGTGTGTGTGTGCGCATCTACAATCCTCCGACAATCATTTCCTTGAGACGACGCTGCCCCCCCCCCCCCCCCCACGCCTGTCTCCCCCTCCTTTTCTGGCCTCCCAAGTGTCCCATCAACAGCTCGGACGTTACTGTTTTTGTCCCTCTCTCGCAAACAGCTTTGATTCTTCTACTGTCTGGACGCCTTCCTGAAGACACCAGCTCTTTCAAGGAAAAACAAGGGTCAGACCGCGATCTGAAATTGCGTGCTAGAATTCTTACTGTATTATATGCCTCAAGATTATCCAGTTTGGCAGTCAACATCCTGCACGGTTATATATAAGTGGGAAAAAAGAAGAGGATAAAACTAAGAATAAGACTGAACAGAATCAGGATAAAAAAAAAAGAGGAGAGGCTGTAAAGTTTTCAGCGTTTATGTGATAAGCGGACTGAAGTGGATAAACATAAAAGGACGTGCATATTGGCCGTTTCTGTGTCTCGTTTCTGGTCGACGGAGCAAGAGAGATGATGTAAACAAATAAATTCGCGGTTGGGGCGTACATACAAACCCCATCTCCTTAAGATAAAGGGACTGATGATACGAGCCTCTGCGCTGAGACGAGCAACGGCCGACAAAGCATCAGCTCCTCCGTGGCCGAACTCGCCTATGCCTACCGTAAATCAGAAGAAAAAAGAAATTTACGACCTCTCCGAGATGAGGCGAGATGGTAGTCATCGGCCATAGACGAGGCGGGGTACTTTGTTCGTATCTGATCGCTCTGTGGACCCTATTAGTCAAGACTGACTCAGGAATCTCTTAGTTTTCTTCCCGAGAGGATTTATGCGGGATAAGGTGTCAGGGAAGCTGTGTTCAGGGTCTTTAAAATGTGTAAGGAATGAAGGTTTATGTTGATCTTGGCGAAACAGTCTAGCTAGAGGGGTGACGATGTTACACGGCCTCAGCAGCGCCAAGAAAACGGTCAAACTCATTGATCTCAAGACGAAGATTATGGTATTGTACATCTAATACAATAAACAATAACGGATTCGTTGATGTAGGTTTAGTAAAGAAGGAAATACAAATTCACTATCAAATAAATTTTGAGACGACGCGGCCACTCAGATGTAAAGCAAAATAGATTAAAGTATGATAAAGGTACAGACAATCGGTGAACTGAATGATGATGAATGCAAAAAGATCTAAATAAATAATAAAAAAACAATTACATTTATGCTATCCGCATATGAAACAATATAATTCTTTAGGTAATATTGTAGTAAGAGATATCTCAGAAAACCTTTGAAAACGACTCCAGTGATTTCAATGCGTATGTAATGATCCATTCTCCAGAGAGTGAGACTAAATCAGCTGCTGTTGACGGAGTAAGCGAAAGAATTTACGAACAAATAAAATACAGGAGACAAAAAAAAAATAAGAGTGATGACACAAAGGGATAATTTGCAGTCACAGCGACAAGAAGAGGGAAATGTAGGCGATTGAAGGATTAGTTACAGTGCTTGGTAAATTGCACGGCTGAAGGAAACCATCATGGACCGCTTTGGTAAAGGAGTAAAATACTGCAGTTTCGAAACCTTACATCTCCTATCCTGACTGGGTGCACTGAAGCACATAAAAATGTGCTAAAAATATGATCAAGTATAAAAAATGATACTTTCTAATAACCATATGTCATGAGGCCGCGTATGAAGAGCAGAGAAAATGAAGGCCACATGACCACATAATGATGATTGTATCAAGACGTTGTCAGTATACACAGGATGCCCGAGGTTCGCCCTTGTCAGTCACTGGCACGAATGTATATTTTCACGGCCTTTTATGATTATGTCTGGCGAATACAAGCTCTCACGCGCACTTACTCTTCAAGCAATAGGCATTTTTTCATGGGGAAATTATCAGTTTATCACTTCTTATTATATACACACGGAGAGACTACCTGTGAAACCGATCGTGGAAGAAAAGCAAACCCTCATGCAAAAAAAATCATTGCATCCTTTTTAAAAAGATCAGTAATATTTCTTATCTCCAAACCAGCCCGGTTTGCTCTGGCTTCACATCCCGGGCAACCTGGAGCCGCGAAGACATCCCGCGCACGACCACACTGTTGACCCACGACATCGTTTATAACAAGCAGTATTAATCACCGTCCTGGCATGATCCGCAAAGCCATAGCGAGATAAGGTCGCGTGATAGAGCCTGATATACGACCACTGCCATGAGAAGATAAACTCGGCCAGCACACGGCACGGACGGCTCACCTCGCCGCCGCTGGGAGACGGCGCTCGGGACGGCGGCGGCGGCGGCGGCGGCGGCGGGGAAGGCGAGGCTAAGAATGACGTCACGGTATTTTTTCTGCACGAAGATTATCACGTCACGAGGCATGATGTTGATACTTTATATGTCGCCTCCTGGACTTTAAGTGTCATAAATGTCTCTCGCCGAGATAAACATTTATATTGCAGCTAAACGAGGATATTCTTGTCCTCTTCCTCCTCTTCATGCTTATCTTATTTTCTTAGTCTCACTCGCCTTTTCCCGTTCCTCCACCTTTTCTCTTATCTTTTCTTTCGTTCGTCTTCCCTCCCTGTTCACTTTCCTTCCAAGGCTGGCTCTGAACTTCTTGCATTCTTGATTATGCATCACGTTCATTTAGTTTAGGATGTTCCTCGCAATCCAAACATCTTTATGACTGTTTCCTTATAACCTTTTTTTTCAATACTTAAGGTCCTAAGTTCATTATTTTTCGTCTACTGGTTCGCTACTTTATTCTCTTTTTTTGTTTGCTTGATCAAATCTTGTGTCGTATTTATTGGCTAAATAAATATGTAACGTGTATATCCAAGCCCTTATGTTTATACACACATTTACATATCGGGATTTATCAAGACATCCCTAATAAAATTCCATCACATAAAATCCTATCCGGGATTTGCTTATAATCCTTTAAAAAAATTACAAGAAAAAAAAAATTGGACCCACACCTACTGTACAAACGAAACTAACTCGTTAATACAATAAAGATCATTAACCCTCCCCTGGACACCCTCCCCCACCCCCTACACACTCATCACCCCCCCTCCCCCCCACGATCCATCAAGCACTCAGAGGCCAGATGAGTGAAACGTTCGGGTAATCAGAGCTAATCAGCAAGTAAGGCTAAATGGGTCCGTTGATTGATACTCCCGATGGCGCCGATGTAATCTATATGAGAGAAAGTACATGAAGATCTTTGGTGATTAAGATCTCTCTCTCTCTCTCTCTCTCTCTCTCTCTCTCTCTCTCTCTCTCTCTCTCTCTCTCTCTCTCTCTCTCTCTCTCTCTCTCTCTCTCTCTTTCTCTTCCTTATTATGTATTTTTGTTAGGTGTGTATTTAATTATGTTTTTTTTTGTATACATATGTTATAAGGTTATCAACAAAGGAATGATAATGATACTATTATAGTAATAATTATAATGGTAATAACAATAGTGACAATACGAAGTCATGGTAATAACGATGATGATGATAATAATAATAACAATGACAATGGCAATAGCAATAATAATAACAATGACAATGGCAATAGCAATAATAATAACAATAGTAATAGTTGATAGTAATAGTAATTGTAACAGTAACATTTTTGTAAGTGTAATTCTAATAATAATAATAATAACAATATTAGTAATAATAATAATTATCATTATAATAACAGTAACAATATTGATAAAAATAATAACAATAACAATAACAATAATAATAATAATAATAATAGTAATAGCGACGATAAAGATAATAATGATAGTAACAATGATGATAATCAAATGAATTATACATGAAAATGCCCACATGACCATTAGTCATTTGTTAGAAAAATTACCCACATGTTTTTTCATCATCATTTCCAAGCCCCCCTTTCTCCCCATTTCAACCGTCTAACCGTATATTTACGTTTCTCTCTATCCCGCATTCTTCCAGCTGTATCTATTAATCAGCTATCTAACCGCTGTTTTTATCTTACCTCCCCTTTCCGTCTCCTAGAATCTTCCTTTGTTTTTACTTTCTTGATAAACCGTTTATCTGTCTAATCATTATATAATAAAGTCAAATTTTCTTTCCTCAATTTTAAGTATTTCTCTTTCTTTAGATACTTTACTTTATAAGGTTTCCCATCTGTGTCCTCCTACTCAAGAAGAACACCCCCTTCCCCTATTCCCCATTCCCCTCCCCCTGCTCCCCCAATTCCACCCTCCCCTTCCCCTACCGCCTCCCACCCCTTCGTCAGATCCGCCCGAAGAACAAAACCATTAATCTGGTTCTCTCCGCCAGGGCCCGGCACCGAGCCCTAAGTAAGAGCAATTACTGGAAACGCCGCCCACCCTGATGCGCCGCTGATAAGGCCTATCCGCGGCCTCGTCGATAGAGAGGAGATAAGCCTTTATCTATCACCCATACACAACTGCGGGCACGAGAACAGCTGGTCGGGAGGAGGAGGGAGTGGGTGTTCAAAGGGGAGAGAGGCATTGATTGAAGATGAAATTATGCTCCTGTAACTAATGGAGTAAGGATCGGTCTGTAGAAAATGAGGTTAGTTTTTGGATGCAAAATAGACTTTAGGGTTCATCACGGTATATCAGTATATATACGATTACTCATGTCTATATGTATGTCAATATATCAATCTATTGATATATGATTATATACTCATCCCCTCATTACACATTTTCCCATCATCATTATTAGTTTTAAATTATCCTCTTTATCATTTGGGAGGATATTTTAATTTTTTTGGATCACTTGCCAATGCCACATGAATCTGGCTCCGAAATATATTTTTTCCCATTTGAATATCAATCGATGATTCTCATGAAAACTTAGTTCATACGAACTTATACATACTATTAATCCCTTCTTGTTTATTCTGATCTGTATTTCATATATTTTTATAAAGTCATATCCACTATTTGCCCTCAATTCTTCCCGGGAAAAATCGGGAGCAGCAGCTGATCTGGAATAATATACTAAACAACTATGGCTTGATAAATGGATTACAAAGTCCCGTGCAGTAGTTGACTTTCTAGTGCGGTATATCTTTTGTTTATTTCTTTCAAAATGTTTACACATACACACACACACGCGCACACACACACACACACACACACACACACACAAATATATGTATATATATACACATAACATATATATATATATATATATATATATATATATATATATATATATATATAACCTGCGACTGAGTAAATCCAATGTGGAGGTTGAGCCTTCAACTTGGCGTCAAAAGCGTTGCTGCACTTTGCATATATTTCAGTCTGATTTACATTCACTTCGGATAAGCTGAAATATCTAAGATCGGCTCGCCTTTTAAAGTGACAGATTATGCAGTACAATATATAGATAATAAACCTGTTGCTCTCGTAAGGGCTAATATCGGGTGTTCGGCAAAAGGTAAATTGGTGTCATTGACAAATAATAGCGTTGGTGTTGCCATAAAAATTCTCGAATAGATAAAGTTCGTCAGAAAGCCTTCCTCCTTCAGCTGCGTCCTGTTTTGTGGGAGGGGGAGGGGGAGAGGGGAGGGGGCTGCGTCATCATTACAGCCTATAACATCCTTGGGAGCATTTCTATGCAACCCAAAGTGGCTTACTCATTTAGATTCGATATATCATTAGATGATAAAGAGTAAGTAACTACCGGTAGGGGGGATATGTACACACACACACACACACACACACACACACACACACACACACACACATACACACACACACACACATATATATATATATATAAATGCGCACACACGCGCGCACACACACACACGCGCGCACACACACACACACATATGTACGTACATATATGTGTGTGTGTGTGTGTGTGTGTGTGTGTGTGTGTGTGTGTGTGTGTGTGTGTGTGTGTGTGTGTGTGTGTGTGTGTGTGTTTTGTGTTTGTGCGTGTGTGTGAGAGAGTGTGTGTGTGTGTGCGCACACACACATATATATCACCGCATACACACACCGCATGTATACTTATATATGATGAAAGCACTGCTTGCATCCGCGGCGAAATGCGGCGCTTGACTTTGAGTACATTTAGCGCCAAACCAATCACGAGATCTAACATGCATGCACGTCAAACCAGTCGCTGGAAACAATGAAGAAACTGGATCCAAAAAATGCAAATAAACACACACTTGACGAGTCCCCGGACGCGCTGGAGCTCATCAAAAACTTTATGTGTTTTTATCAAGTGGTAAGTGTCTGTGTCGCGCCGTTGTAGAGTCAGCGTAATTAGCACTCGTGGGGGGGGAGGGGGAGCCGACCTGTCAACCTCCCCTTCCCCCTACTCTCCTCCCCTTCTCTATTTCTCCCTCCCCCTTCCGCTGTCTCCCAGCTTGGTTCCCCCGCTCTCCACATCACCCCGCCCGTCTGCCCTCTAACCTCCCCGTCCGTCCCCCTACGTCCTCCCCCAACGCCCCATATTCTCCCGTCTCCCCACGCCCCTGCCCTTCCCCTACGGGCTCTCGTCGCTTCTTGCCGTTCCCCTTCCTCTTTCGCCCCCTCAAGCCCTCCCTTGTCCCTCTCTGCCCTTCCATCTCGCCCCCTCTCACCCGTCCCCTTAGGCTCTCCCTCGTCCCCCCTGCCCCTCCCACTAGAGCCTGCCGTCACCCTGCCCCCGGCCTCCCCCTCCCCCTAGACCCTGCCGTCACCCTGCCCCCGCCCTTCCCTCTCACCCGTCATCCCTTCCCTCCTTGTGGTATCGCGACAGCCATGATGGCGGCCGACGATACTGCTGTTTTTACTTTAGTTATAGAGTTAAGGACTCATGTTCGGCACATTATGTGGAAAATGGGTCTAATTATGCTGCAGGGTTGCCAGTGCGGCGATCACTTTGAAAAGTGCTATGTTAAGTCTGCGACTGTGACGTGAGTGTCAGATTTTAAGAATAGTCTCGAGTTGATAACATATACAAATCATTCTTTCTTTCATAGAATAAAGGAATTTTCACTGATTGCAGGGAAGGAAGACATCTCTATCTGTTTACCTTGCAATATCAACATTTGCCAATTCTGCAAATGACAATATTATGTAAAGTAAATTTACTTGATAACTGTAATCATAAGAGTGATGCCTTCAAACAAGGATATAATTACTTATGATATGCATCTGTGAATAGACGCCACAGTTACACCATTACTCAATAATGCCAGTGAGGTCGATACGAAAAAATGGCGTAAACGGAAAAAAGTCATTTATGAAACGCCGAAACTGAGAGCGAGCGATGCGTATGAATGGATGTCCCAAATCAGTGTATATATATAGTTTTAACAAATCGTAAAATACAGAACGAATGAAAAATATTTTGAAATAGAGTTATATTACCATTTACATAGCGTCTGTTCCTGAAACAACACAGACGGCAATATTCTCTTTCAAAACATATCTATAAGTCCTTTGATCGCATTAAAATATTTATAAATTTTGCAAATCCTAAGTGGATGTTCATCAGTCCCCATTCTAACAAAACAAAAATGTACCCCCCAAAAAAACAGAAGATGAATAAAGAAAACGAAACTAGAAACAACCTCCCCCCCCCCCAAAAAAAAAAAAAAAAAAACTTTATATATAAAATAAACCAAGGAACAATAAACAAACAAATGAAATCCTTAGCAACGAACCCAAACATCCCCCAGAGATAACGAGAGACATCAAACCCAATCACCGGATCACACTTACCACCCAATCACCGAATCACACACCACCCAATCGCCACACCTACAGACGTCAAAACAGAACCTCCCTTTCCGAACGACACACAGCGACGGTCCAATAATCCAGACATGTTAATGAGCAGATGGTTATCATAAGCTCTATATACGGCCCACGTGATTAACTATAGATTCCAACAGGTGGTTATGAGAAGGAGGGGGGGGGGGTTAGAGGTATGGGATAAGGGGTGATGGGGATGGGGGAAGGGGGAAGGAGTAGGGGTAGGGGGGGTAAGGGGTAAAGGGTGAGGGGTGTGGGGTAATGAGTGATGGGTGAGGGGTAAGGGGCAAGGGATAGGGGTATGGGGTATGGGGGTAAGTGGTGAGGGATGATAGGGGTATGGGGTGAGGGGGAAGTGGTATGGGTTAAGGGGTAAGAGGGTAAGGGATGAGGGGTGAGGAAGGGGACGTAAGCAAAGGGGGGGGGGGACTTGGTACTCATGAACCTAGCAGACGGATATCAAAAAGAAGATTGTGTACGGAAGGGCAAGATAGATGGATATGGTGATAGAGATTATGATAATGACACGGATCGTGAAAATAATATTAAAGATATCGAAAATGATAATGATGATAATGTTGGAAATGATAACGAAGATGATGCTGGAAAGATAACGACAATGATGTTGAAAATACTGAAGATGATGCTGGAAATGGCAATGACATTGACGTTGGAAATGACAATGAGGCTGATGAAAACAATGAGGATAGCCGAAGAACATGAGTTGACATGAATAATGGAGATGTGATAATGGCCATGTAAGCGCAATCGAGACGTGTTACCGGAGGGCTCCAACAGCTGTGTTATTATAATGATAACTTGTTCTCGGCCGGTATAAGATCGTGTTCCCCGATGTGAACGGAAACTCATTATTTGACGCCTCTCATTCGCATGTCATTTCCCCTTCAAGTGTCAGGATAAGAGTATTTTTTTTACCACGTATGTTTAGCCTGACCAACATCATTACCGACACCACAATCAGCATCGCCTTTATAAAAAATAAATAAAACAAAAATAAAATAAAACACACGGAAAAAAAACACATGCGGTCTTCGCCATCACCAACACTATCATCAGTGGTATCCGCACCATCATCATCATCACTATCATTAACACCGGCATTATCCACCCTTATCGACATTATCTGCATTACAACTGCTGGTGCTATCAGTGGTGTGAAGTACAACACCCAGGACAATACTCTTGATGCAAGAACACTGCCATTGACGTCAACATCAACATTCCCTGGATTATTGTCATCAATTGTCATCAGTATAGTCATTAACATTTTCATCTGGGTCTATGCTTTATCGTCCACTCCATTAAAAGCACCTCCCTTGATGCTGTGGCTAGTGATGGTCAACGATATTTTAGGTGAACCAAAAACAGACACTAACTGATGGTTAACGAAACGATCAAGTTGTTAATGAACAGAATGGCCAGCTGCATATTCTAATAAAGGTATTATTATAATGCATATACATGATCTATAAAATTCACAAACATGCATAGACAGACAGACAGACAGACACACACACACACACACACACATACACACACACACACATACACATACACACACACACACACACATACACACACACACACACATACACATACACACACACACACACACATACACACACACACACACACATACACACACAGTATATCTAACTTTTTATCTTTTGTTGACATGACCTGCATATCTTCTAGAAAACATTCACGCTAATCCCAATGTTCACACCACACGTTCATAGCACATAATGGTAAAAAAAAAAAAAAATCTACAACAATTCCAGACACAGTATTAGAGTGACCTCGAATGACATCACACATTATGTCAGAAAGTCATAACAAAAATACAAGTGATAAGGCAAACGGGCCCTTAATCCTCATTGCCTGATGACCCAAAATGTCATACAGCCCGAAGGAGGCCTGCTGTCGGTAGTGTGTTATGCTGGCCGGACGTATTGCCTTTAGGATATCGAATGTTCCACAATGATTGAGCGACATTAGATAGTCATGTCAGGCCTTTGTTTGCTCGACCATTAACATTTTTATGCCGCTATTTCGGTCCTCGGGAGGATCTCTAGTTTATGGTGGATCTCATGTTGGAGGAGGAGGAGGAAGAGGAGGAGGAGGAGGGAGAAAAAGAAGAGAAGGAAGAGGAGACAGTGGTGGAGGTGGAGAAGGAGGAGGAAGAGGAGGGAGAGGAGGAAGAGGAGGAAGAGGAGGGAGAGGAGGAAGAGGAAGAAGAAGAGGAAGAGGAAGAGGAGGAGGAGGAGGAGAAAGAGGACAAGGAAGGGGAGTAAGAAGAAGAAATAGAAGTAAGATAAATATTGAATCAGAATAAAGAAAAAGATAAAAGAATAAGAGGAGGAAAAGGAGGACAACGACGACGATAGCGTTCAACGAAACTTATCTCTGGAGCTGAGTGACCCTCGCATTAAGGATAATCAGATACAGAGTAATCAGAAATGGCTGTTCTGTTAACGAAGTAACATATACACAAAGGACTTCTAAAAAAAAGTATTTCAACAAGACTTCCACGACGGAACACAAATCCCAGTTTGAGAAAAAAAAAACACGCTAAGAAAGAACAAAGTCCGGATGGATAAACAACGTGAAGAGATGGCCTCGAGGACGACCATGAAATACAATCTGATTAATCGTGATCAAGCAGAAAGAGGGACCAATTAATCACACGAAGGCCGCTGGGATCACGAGGAGGTCCTGCCTACAAATTGTCCTCCACCAAATTTGGATGTATATGGGCATACGCGATCAGATGTTGAACTCGGAAATCACAGGGTCCGTTATCACCTCCTATAAATTTGTTCGGCGGGGTTCATTTGCGATAAGAACACCTAGGATAGACTTCGACACCCAATTATCTGCGTCAAGTATAACTATGTTTAGTGTACGGAGGTCCATGCCTCAACACGAACAGCGCAGCCTATCCGCCGAGGGACTGTGGTCTCAGGTGTTTTGTGATGGCGGACGGATTTTTGGTTTCCTATTTCTATGGATTTGGGAATACTCTCCTGACGTAAACGCTATTGTAGTGGAACGTTTATTGTAAAACGAAGCAAAATTCTTTATTTATTCAAGTTCTGACTCGAGTGTCTCTACTAAAGTGACAAAAACACACAAAAAGCTCCAACACGCAAAAAGACGCGCCTCGAATCCAAACCGCGAAAAAAGGAAAATCGCCATTAAGCCCGAATGAATATCCACAAATAGGCACGATAAATAAATGATACTATCAATGACAGGTCACCGAGACCGGCCAACTTGAAAATCCTGTATCCTGATTACAGGCATTGGTTCCCTTCCCCCGAGACCATGATCCGCGCAACCAGCGGCCGCCGAGACGTACTCTCCCCAACCACCAGCATCCTACAGCAGGTAACTTCTTACGAGTCATTATCTCCCTGAACACGATCATCTCAGCGGAGAGCGCAGGACAAATTGCAACTTTATAGGGTATTATAATGACCTCTCAAGGGGAAAACACAGCCCGAGAGCGCATCACCTCTAAATCGTAGAAATACCTGTATTTTTATATCACTTTAAGTAAAAGTATCCTGATAGTGCATTGGAGAGGATAATACGCTTCGCCTGATCTAATTTGCTGTTAAAAGACGGTTCCACTTTTTCTGAATATATATAGTCTAGAATATACGAGAGTTACATTACATATCTGAATACTAATAAAACTCCTGTTGCAACCGATGCTGTCATTTAGGTCATTATTTTCATTTGTACATATTCACAGATACACCCATGAAAATGGTTTGCAGTGACCGCGGTATCATCAACACCTCTAGGTATTAATAAGTTATGCATAATTTCAGTTCGGTTCTGCTTTTTCTCTTTTACACGCAATGCAAGGGTATTCATATATTGCACAGGCAAGTTGCCGAAGACACCGTACTGGATGCGGGTCTTAATCCCTGTACCAGGGGTAAAAATAACACTAGAAGTGATAGTAGTAATGGCTGCAGTAGTAGTAATAACACTTGTGGTATTATTATTACTTGTGGTATTACTATCATTAGTTATAGTAATATCGTTAAAGCTATCATGGTTATTAACTTTGTTATAATTGTCACCAATTGTAGTAATAACATCACTAAGTATTAGTTCTAATACAAGTGATACTAGCAAAAATAACAGCAGGAGTAATAACATTTGTATAAAAGTATTTGTAATAGCAGCAACAACAATGACAGTAGTTACTGAAGTTTTGCTATATTATCAAAAAGAAAGAAGTCTACATACGAAGAAATGGAACAAGAGGAACAAAAAAAGGGCACGGTGACAAAAAACAAGGCGGGCTAAACCATAGTTCTCGCAGACTGCAGCACACTTCCCTTCTCGAAAAATGGTGTCCAGAGGTGTCAAAAACCTCGTGAAGCGTGGGGCGTTTTTTTTTTTCTTTTTCTTTTCTCTTTTTATCTCGAGGGGAGGGGGGCGGTCGCGGTGCTGTACCAGTGTATTAGCGACTGGAAGAGCGCTGGTCTTGGAGGTTTTACGGTAATCATAGTTAGTGAAATTGTGCATTTTTACTTTTTCAAGAATGGCGTTGGCCGTGATATGACAGTTTTCAATGAAGGCGAGACCCTTTTCTGCGGTGGATTGGAGAGGCGTTTTTTCTTCGCTGGATCCTATTTCAAGTTACAGAAGAGAAGGGCAGAGCTTGGGTAGATGACTGTGATGTAATTGCTGCACAACACACCTGTGGTATATGTGGCTGTATGGCCGAAGGACTGTGGTTTCGGAGAGTTAAATACGTTTAAACATGAATGACTCAACTTGGTCCTCCGTGAAATATGGATCTGAGACTAGTCTTTTACATATCGTCCAACATGATTGATTGCTTAGTTAGGTGAAGTCGCTTTCGTTTACCACGTAGAGGACGGTACTTTGTGACGATCAGTTACTTAACCGAATAAACAATTACTACGCCGGTTTGAACTTCGGTTAACGCGAAGGTCAAACCAGAGTCTGAATTTCGTACGTGAAGAATCGGCTTCCTAAGGTAAAGTGAACTTCGTAAATCACACGTGAATTGACACTAGAAGGAGGTGCTACCGTTCCAAAACAGAAGTTAAGCGCGCTAAATGCTGACTTGAGATTGCAAGTTGAAGGGTGCAACATACATATATGTCTTAAGTAGTTAAATAACTCAAGTGGAAGAGAAAATTAAACATCCAAGTGAATCTTGCTGTGAAGTGTTGCAGAGGCCTTTGGGCGAGTAACCGTAACGGGGTCTTCATGGGTGAAGCAAGTAACCCTGTTGAGGTCAAGAGTAAACAATGGTGGACGAGACAACCGCTTACGAAGGCAGAGGAAGGTGAAGCTTCGAGAGAGAGAGAGAGAGCGAAAAAAAGATTCTGGGGCAAGAGATAAAAAAGGATTCTGTGGCAAGGGATAAAAAAAGTAAAGAGGAGGGCAAGACTAGAGCGAAACTCATCAAAGGTAAACAGCAAGAAAAGTAAGAGGAATGAAAGCAAACAAAACATACGAGAGCAATTGCAAAAAAGAGAGGGCACAGCTATGCAAAGAAGGCAGAATGGAGAGTGCAAATATAGCTTGAAAGTCGGTTAAGTCTGATGATGGGCAAGGCTAAACAAAAAGAAAGAGTAAGCAGAAGCAGAAGCAAAGGAAGAGGCAAGAGTAAACAAGGGGCAAGAGCAAACAAGGCGGGAACCTCGGCCGCTCCATCAGCGCCATGGCGAGGCTGCTTAGCACGACAACCTCGCCATTACTGCTGTGGCCGCGGGCGCGACAACACCACCTCGCCAAACGATAGTCACGCCACTACCCGTTTTACAAGCTGGAATTATGGCGTTTTAGAGGCTATACTTAAGACACAAGAGAGCGGGGGCAGGTACACTGAATATGCAGAGAGGTTATATAGAGCAATTGAGAATGTTTACGCCCTGCTTTGGCTAGCAAATTTTGCTTGTGAAAAATGGTGTGCCTATTATTTCCCCGGTCCCTGCCGTCAGCGACATTCACAATTTTCATCTATTTGCTGATACTGATCTCGATACCTTTAGAACATTAGCCGGCCGCTGTGATGTTACCGTCACTACACCTCGGCTTCGCCATCTTACAAGACCCGCAAGAATACGTAGAAAAAGGGGGGAAAATGATAACTAGTAATTTTCGAAAACATCATGAAAAAAAATTCTAGTTTCCATACCTACGATTTACTAACCCATCTCTATTGGATTATACCTCTTATAAAGAAGATTAAGAAACACGAAAACAAACATAAAAATAGGCATTAGATTAGAAGAAAAAAACAAATCTTATATTTCTGTATGTCGTAAGGACATGTATGAATATGTGAATGTGACGGACAGAAAGCCATTATGTAGTTTGCTATCCCAACGACAGGTTCATCTCTGGCATTGTTTGTGTGACGCTGATGATCCTAGAAACAAATGACTGTCTGACTCCGCACGTCATTATGTCAAAAGCTCACATCTGATATTGCCCCGGTAGCTGAAGTTACTGACGGCCCGGGAAGACAAGTGCCAAGGATATCTGAATAAAAAAATCAGATTATGCTATATGTGCAAACACACACACACACACACACACACACACACACACACACACACACACACACACACACACACACACACACACACACACACACACACATACATACATGCGACAAAACATGTTCGGTTTTGTCATTCAAAGATCTAAGCAAAGAGTTTTTTAGAGTGTAACTTGTAACTGTAGTAAGGAGAGTTTTATTACTAAAAACTTGTAAGTCTAAAGTAACGTCAGTAAATTTTGACAGATTGTGTACTTCAGCAGGTTAGTAGACCCACACTATATAATTAGCGAATAAACTATACGTGTGATAAATAGGCTGAAATTGCTTTTGGGAATGTTACATTTTATATTCTTAAACAGGCAAATAATAAAACAAATAAAAAATGAAAAGTTATAGATCTATCTTTTTTCTTTTGTTTTTTTTTAAATATTCATAACAAATATCAATTTCGTCAAACAGGCTCATTTTGCCAAAATCTCGAAAAATAAAAACATTCGAAAGGAAACCGCTTCGGGCTAATGATTTCCGCCATTGCTATAAAGTCCTCGAAAAAATTCAGACGAGTCCGAAGGAAATTCCAGATTTTATTCGAACAAAGGTAGCTTTATCGGATTACGTCTGGAGCGTCTCGGGGTGACTGTTCTGAAAGGGAACGCTCTCATCAGGAAGTCCGAGAAAGTTTGCTAAAAATTTCTTATCATTTTGGCACGTGTGCATTTGTTCCTGTGCACAGACAGACAGGCAGACAGGCAAAAAGAAACACAGACAGAAAAGTCACAGACAGACAGACACACACACACACACACACACATATATATATATATATATATATATATATATATATATATATATATAGAGAGAGAGAGAGAGAGAGAGAGAGAGAGAGAGAGAGAGCAGAAAGAAACCAGAGACAAACCAGGAAGGGAAGATGAGACAAAGAGAGGGACAAGTATAAAAGGGACCAACGCGAGGAGTGCAAATGGAATAAAAGGAAGATGAAGAATAAGAAGGAGAAGAAGAATAACAGGGGAAAAACTTGAACGTCCAAGCACCCTAAGATCGTGTAGTGGTTCGTAATGTTGGAAATTATATATGCAAAATACGTGTTGCAAAATATATTGTCTTTTACAAGCATCGATAGCTGAAAGAATGTATAAGTAATTTGTCAAAAATACTTGAATTAGGAGATCGCTTTGGGAGTAAACATGGTGTTTAAACCCGATTGAATAGCAACTCATAAAAAATATAACAAAGGAGTTACCATTACTTGGAAATGACCTGTCTAAAGAATCCCGGACTCAAAATATAATCTCTGGACTCGAGCTACAACAAACGCGATCCATTCCAACGGCCATCAAGCTTTTGTCCATCACCGTCTTGTGGCCCCGCTTGCCTTCGCTGGAAACGTCCCTGGGCCATGGTCGGGCCAGCAGCAAACGGCGCAAGCTTTTTTCCGTGTAGCGTCTGTTAAGCTTTCTCTCTTTTTCTTCTCTGGTTCTTGCTGAGCTGGTTATTACTTCTTGTTTCTATTTTCGTCTGTGTCTGTGTGTACCTGTTTCAACTGCTCTCTCTCTCTCTCTCTCTCTCTCTCTCTCTCTCTCTCTCTCTCTCTCTCTCTCTCTCTCTCTCTCTCTCTCTCTCCCCCCGGGCTTCCACCCTCACAAAATGTAGTTCACAAACTTCTTTATCTATCACTGGAATCAACATTTTGTAAACATTAGAAACGGAGCTCCATAACAAAACTACAAAGCACACAGGCCGGACCTTGAGAAAAACTAACCAGAGCTTCGTCATATTATCCGCTATTACTGACTGAATACTTATGAAATTTTCCAGAATCTGTCTGTTCCCGGCGCGAGGTTGAAGAGTCTATGTTTTGATGGTATCTGAAGAGACGAGGCTTTTGAACTCGCCGCTCTCTCCTCCGCGCCCCGGCTCTCGACGTCCTGCTGCTGCCTCCGACTCTTGTTCCTCCTCCTTTGTTGCTGGTTCTTCCTATCCTCTATTTCACTCTTTATTCTCTTCTACGCATTCGGGTCTATCTCCGTGGGTTGTCTTAATTTTTTTTGTTTTGTCTGTCCTCATGTAAGGCGTTTTCTGACAAATAAGCTTAATTTACACTGTACCTTTACGATGCCCCATGTCGCCTTATCATCTATGGTCGCCCTTACCCACTGCTCGCACTTTATGGTCGAATAAAACCTTCCCTCGATCCACATAGTTCCCTATACTACTACTGTAGGTCGCGCCACACACCATAGGCTCCACATTACCATATTCCATTCTACATTAAACATAATCCGTGAACCATATTTACATCATCTAGTCTCCATCTGTACGTTATGAAATTCTTATAGATATATT
>NC_061837.1:7542040-7547040 GCF_019202785.1 Penaeus chinensis
AACCACAAAAAAGGACAAAGAAACATTACAACTCATCTAACACGTACTGTTCTCAGGTTTTTCAATTTCCGTCTGGGATTCGTTTTAACATAATGACAAATGCCGACGTCACTCTATCTGCGACCGGCGCTACAAGTTTCACATATTAATACTTTCCTAACAGGGTTCTTACGGTTATCTGGAAGGCGAGTAGACAGGGTGACCTTCGGGGGAGAGTAGATAAGCCTATTTCGTGTGACTTTATTTCAGTATAATGTAAATGCGAATGAAATAAAAGCATGCGTAATTTCTTCTTTGGAAATTACGATGTTTTTTTTTTATTATTATTTCTCTAAACTCCAGGTTTCAAAATATAAAATTAAATAAATTGCGTATAAAAATCATTCCTGACGTGATAATTACAGACGGCGGATTTAATTTAGATTTATATTCCTCAGATAGCAAAGAAATAAATATCACCGTGATACTATACATCTTGTATAACATTTTTACTTCAAAGAATTAACGGAACAACTAGCTAGCTGAACACGACATGTGAAAAAATTGCATTAACCTTTGGAGCAGGATTGCATTTGATATGGCTGAGATTAAATTTGTCAGCGTCCATATATGCCATAACTAACATCACAATCTCACATGCACAGATCTCCAGTCGCGGTCAAGATCAAGATGACTATCAGGCAGTGTCAAAGTCACTTGTGTGTCTCTCTCTGATCCGAGGCGAGCGTCCCACGCTGCGCCCACGAAATGCGCTTCGGAGCATTGCCAGGAAAAATATTAAAAGAAATCCTGTACTTGGTTTATCTACTTGGGTGTGTTTATAAGTAGATGTATTTGATGGATGTGGAGACTTTCTTAACAAAGATAAAATATTAAAGAAATCCTGTACTTGGTTTGTCTACTTAGACGTGTTTATAAGTAGTTATATTTGATGTATCTGGAGACTTTTCTTACCGAAGAAAAATCATTAAAGAAATCCTGTACTTGGTTTATCTTCTTGTGTTTATAAGTAGATGTATTTGATGGATTTGAAGACTTTTATTTTCTTACAGAAGAAAATTCATTACAGAAATCTTATACTCATTTTATCTACTTAGTTGTCTTTACAAGTAGATGCATTTGATGGGTGTGGAGAGACCCTTTTTCTCAAGTATATGAAGATGTAACTGAATCCTTCTAGGGTATTTTCACCTATTCTTAGAACAAAGAACTTGAATTCCTGAAGTCCGAACACTAACAAACATGGCTTCAATTCATCAATCAAGCTCCTTAACTTAGCACGAAGATGAAGATATGAAGTCGGTCAAAACAAGGCGAGATAAAAAGGGACCACCAGAGCGACGATAAAAAAGGACCTTTCGGGCCCTCAGCGAACAAAAAACAAGTGTGAGCCTACATAAAAAGGTGCGCCGTCATGGTCCTAAGCGGGCGTGTCCGTAGACGATTTAAAGAGTCGCTTTTTCTGATAATGATTAATCATTATCCATTCCTTATACATACTTTGGTAATCAGGAATAACCCAAGTAATTTATTTGGGCCGTTGGGTGACCCCGAATAGATTTTGTTAATGTTACAAGGGGGGGACCTTGAAAAAGGCTGCTTCGGCGAGCTCGATCACGAAATGTGAAGATGGCACGGCATATATTCACGTTTTACTTTTTAAGAGAAGAAGGATTGTGAAGGGAAAATCCGCCCGTAACTATCATCCCGATTGTCCTTTTTGGAAACAGGCTGATCAGTTAGCGCTTTCAAACCTCAAATTCTGTAAGTAAAAAGTCAAAATCACCAAGAAACGTTCGGCAAATAACAAGTGGTTATCATCATACATCACCTGCGTATCACAATACATCAAGATTTGTGTTCGGATATTCTCTTTCTCGTCTCTGGAAGAAGCAATCAGGGAATTTATTCATCCATGGTCGCTGGCAGAGTCATGGAAGAACAATGTAATATGCAAATTAAGGCATGATCTTAGACAATTGCTCGATCGCAGAGTCGACGCGTCTCGGACGTGAAGCGAAATAACAATACTTGCTATATCGGCCGAGAGAAAGAGAAAAAAAAAAGTATAGGAGTTCCAAGAAGAAAACCAAGAACATCTTGCTGTCTCATGGCCCTCCCTCGCTGTAGCTGCGAGTGCAAGTCGTTGAGCCATGAATTTCTGGCTTATACGAATGAGGCTCTCCTAGTGTGTGGGCGTTAAAAGGAGGTTAGCACTGCGCGGCGTGTCGGGCAATAACAGGTGTTTCAGAATGGCTGAAAAACACGTATAAACTGAAAAAAGCATCCAAGAGATTTTTTCAGCTGTGAAAAACTGGATAGCCTAATCTACTCATCTTTTCAACACTTCAAGTCCTAAAAAAAAAAAATAAAACAGAAATGTAAGACGATACCAAACTGCACAAAAACACAAACATATACAACGGCGAACCAGCACCCAGCAAGTGAAAACGGAAAAAAACACAACAGCCTGAATCCACTTCGACTATGATGAGAAATTCATGGAGATCAAATACAAGGGAAATAACGCCCCTCCCATTTTATGCCTCGTAAAAACGCATTCATCGCAGCAAATAAACATCTGCAGTCATAAATTCCCGAACCATATACCCCATTATAGCACCGCCAAAACAAGTCACCGTCTCGTACCGATGTAAAAGCTATCAAATTCTACCTATACAGCGCCGGATGACTGCGCATCTTACACTTGACCCCGGCCAACACCTTCACAATGGGATTTCACGCTTTTTATCTCCCCCTACGATGTACGTCCGTCGAAATGTGTGCTGTTGCCGAAGGAACGGGCGAGGAGAGAGAGAAAGAGAGAGCCTGGCTCGCTCGTGATTGTTACTTTAAAAGTTAGATTGCAGTGATACGTTACACATATGGCGTTGGATTCCCTTGTAGTGCCGAGGCCGGCTTTGCCGACTCCGCCCGACGGTGCAATTTCTATATTCATATTATATAATATCTTCTCGTTGGCTGATGAATCGTAGGGATTCGTAAGGCTTATCTAAAGTACATATATTTTGTTCCTACACCTTGAGACAAAATAAATCCTATATACCGTTCCATCCATCTAATCTTTCAACTTACCTCCAAAAAAGAAGAAAAACAAAAAAGGGGTTGGCCAATAATCATATCCAACGCTCACCCTAAACACTACGCTCTCCCCATGCGAACAATGTAGAAATCTGTGGTGCATGAAAGCTACATTAATGAAAGTGCTGATTTACACCACATAGCCTATGAATCCGGCATTGGAGATGGTCTTTAAAAGCTAGCGTCTTGTGCTCACTCCGGTGGCTCGACACGATAACAACATATCATCTTCGGAGGATTGGAAATTTTATTGTCTTTCCCTTGATTACCTTTATGAATATAAAGGAAATATTTTGCTACGGTCTGGAAGGCTGATAGCAATTGAAAAATGAGAGGTGATGGATCTTATTACATTCTCGGGGAGATAAGCAGTTCATTACAAAGCAAATCTGCGCGATACGTCTGATCTTAGAAATAGAATAATAAGCTGACAGATCTTCGGGGATGAAATTCTAATGAGCAATTATATACGGCCAGTGCACATATCTTTGCAATTTAGAAAATAAACTTCTTGCAGCCAGTATCCGCACTTATACCATTTGAAACTCAAATGATTAATGGACATTGCGAGCGCGCCGGGTACGCAGCAGAGGCATCTGGCGAAGAGTTACCTCGCGCGGGTGATGGCCGAGGCGGGAGACGTCGGCAGCATCCGCGCAGGTGATAATTCATGCATTCATCGCCGGGCTTATGATGCTGGCCGGGAGCTTGCTTTATCTCCGGGATAATGTTCTTTATCAGTCCCGACCGCGGCGCGCGTGTGCCTCCATTATCCCCGCGCACAACCACCGTGTGCCCGGTCGCTTGTTTATGAGAGGATGTCCGCCATTACTTAGCTCGGATCTTCTTGAGTTATTCCCTCGTCCCCTTGTACACTTGAAGTATTCCCCTCTCTTCATGAATTTAATCATATTCTGTGCATTCATGCATTAATTTTTTGTGCATCCATGCGTTTACCAGCACTTACACCCCCTCCGCCCCCTCCTCCCCTCTCGCACCCCCCTCCCTCGGGCGCTGCGCATCCATCTCCCGGCGGTAACGAAAGGTCACGAGGAGCAGAATGAGTACTGTCATGAGCCCATCACCTTCAAGATGGCCATCTCCTCCCTGTGACATGGGAAACCGGCCGCTCGGGAGGAAGATTAGCGCACCTCGCCCTGGCCGACCGTGAGGCCCCATGCTACATACACACACTCATAAATCATCCAGTAATCACCATCTATCCGCTTTTTCTACCCCTTTTACACGTATGTATGTGGGACGCGGCAGCGGGAGAGATGAATGCAAGACGATAAGTCGAAAGGTGATGAGGGTTGTGTCGGCGCCGCCTGTGCCTCGGAACGCTACTTCGCTTTCTTTCTGCTTTTTCGTTTTGCCATGTGAAGGATAGCTTATTCTTCCTTTAAAGAGTCCTAATATGTAAACCTAATTCCCTCGTTCCTGAAGTGAGTTGTGTGGCTAGTAGGCAACCATATCGGGTAAAAGCGTGATTTATACCAAAATATGTAGATATGTATTTCACGTCACTGACAAAACTCATGTGTAAAGATGACGTCGCTTTCCCTTTCACCTAGAAATTCTCCTTAACACTCTAATCCCAAATGTCACACTTCGAAAATCCTTCAAGGGTGCATTAGATCTGACCAGGATAATCCTTCGCCCGTCTTCCATCGCAGGAAATGCTCATGACACCTTTTCGAATCACGTGTACTGTTCTTTGTTCAGTTTTCTAAAATGTGATTGATTCCCTATTGTCGGACTGTTTACGTAAGACACCTGCTTTATATTTTGTCCCCAACCCTCTAAAAACAAAGGAAAAAACAAAGAAAAAGAAGTATATATAATTTAAAGGAAAATTTTGAAATGCCAAAGAAAAAAAAGAAAGAATAAAGATGCAT
>NC_061837.1:7584540-7587040 GCF_019202785.1 Penaeus chinensis
GTAAAGAAGATCTTAACAAGTTTCAAGTCCAGCGAGAGTTAAGATCTGAGGTTACAACACGAAAGGCCATTGAGGGTGGAATGGGTGGGAGGAGGGGGGGGGGCAAGGGGGAGGAGCAAAAGGAGAAGGGGTGGGGGTGGGGGGGGCAAACCTAGGCGCGAGGCCTCTGAAAACTGTTGGTTAAAGCAATTACCGAAGCAGGTGATTATATCTTTAATGATTTATAAAACTTGACAGACACTGCCAACCGTAAAATGGATTTTAAACGATGACTTGAGACAAAAATAAATGTCTAGAATTTTTTCCCCTTTTCTTTATGTCTGAAATCGGAATCATTACTTTCTTTTGATTACTTATGACAAATCTCCTTTATCCTAAAACCATTCATGGAAATTCTTTTTCAAACAAGAAAAAAGACCGAAAAATATACACGATGTTTTAACTCAAAAATAAGTGAAACGAAATGATTTCCTGCTTTGTTAACTTTTCTAAATTATTCGTAATACATGCAAGACAAATCCTACTATGACCTGAGTAGCAAACATTGAAGACCAATTGAAATTATTTAAGGTTGTCTTAAATTAAGTATTATTATCATCACTACCATTGTTCTTGTCAAGTATATTATCCCTGCCATCATTAATATCGTTATAGAAATATATATAAGTAAATAATACGAACAACAGGAATAATGACACAAATACAATCTAAGTTACTCTACACTCTTTATAAACATTAATAGCCCAATTTTCCCCATTTTCTATCTCATTCACTTCTTTATTGACACTTTTCCTGTAATGAACCTCTTCCCCCATCGAGTTTTCTAAACCTAAAATAGCATAACCAGCCGTTAAATTCGACGCCCCATCAACTTCTAAATATGTTAATCTACTCTTATGGAAAATACACACACTTGAAATGACCGTAGGAGTTCAAATTCCCTCTGAAGGCTTTCAACGGAAGCTCCTGAATAAAAGTTGAAGGATTGGCGTTCTTAGCGGGCGACGGCACTCACTCGTATGGCACCCTCGCTCTCCTCCCTCCCGTCTCCCCCTCCCCCCCGCCTCACAGTGCCAATTAGCGGAAGTAATGGTGTTAGAGTGTGTTATTCAACGCCGCTACGATGCTACGAGTTAATTCGTCTCGAGCTGAAACTAACGAGCGGAAGGCAAGTTGAAGTGTCGTTAGCGGTTGTCATTTTCAGGCCTTGGGACAGTCGTGTGTGTTTGTGTGTGGCTTTGTGTGTGGAAGTTTGCGTTAGAATATGTGTATGAGCGTTTGTTTGTGGTGTGTGTGTGTGTGTGTGTGTGTGTGTGTGTGTGTGTGTGTGTGTGTGTGTGTGTGTGTGTGTGTGTGTGTGTGTGTGTGTGTGTGTGTGCGTGCGCGCGCGCCTGTGTGCCTGTGCGTGTGTGTGTTGTGTTACTGTGTGTATGCACGCTTACGTCCAAATCCTTACTGATATTTATGTCTGTAAGAAATCGAAAATGAAGAATTTTCAATTTCCATACATGACAGCATGAATTATATGACAGCCATATTCATATCAGATACGCGAGAGTGCCGATCTTATAATCAGTACTATGGAGTTATATAACCCATAAATTTTGTTGATTTTATTAAAGTTCCAGGAGTACGGGTATGTAATCTAACAAAATTATCTACATCTCCGTGGTACATGCGCTCATAAATTCAACTGAATAAAAAAACATGACGTGTCCGATATCTATAACTCCACGGAAGCAAAAAAAAGTACATGATTTAAAACCCTCTCCACAGCGGACAACAAACAGCAGAGGTAACCATTAAAAATAGCCCAGCTACAATGTAGCCACAGCTCTCGTTTCCTAGAATGTAAAATTATCTCCCGTAAATATTCAATATCTTTTAAAAAGCGAGCAAGTAGAAAGGGAGGAGGGTGAATGACGGTGCCACGACGCCCTTGTCTTTTACTCGCTGTCGAAGTTTCGCTCAAAGTTTAAAGCTTTCTCCCTCCTTTTGACTCCACTCCCTGCTTTCAAGGGCGGGACCAGCAATTTAGCGAAGAGGAGACACGGGAGGAAAGAAGAAAAGGAGCAAGGGGGGGAGGAGAAGAAGTAAAAGGAAGGAAAAAGAAGAGCGGTGCTTTTCATCTGCTCCCCTCCCTCTCACACCCTCGTTGCTATAATGTAAACACTCGCGTGCAGTCACTCCTTAACGTGGCACTCGACCGATTCCAGCATCCTTAGCCTACTCTCGAACGGCGGTTGCTTTTCATCACCAAAAAATGGATGGATTAATAATAACTACTGGAGAGGAACTTAAAATATATATGGGGATGGCCTTTACACACGCACGTACTCACGTACACGTACACGTACACACACACACACACACACACACACATTATCATTACTATTATAATAATCATTATTTTTATTATTATTATCGTTCTCGTCATCATCATCTCATCATTATTAATATTATTATCATTATCATTACTATTATTAATTCTATTAAAATT
>NC_061837.1:7592040-7597040 GCF_019202785.1 Penaeus chinensis
GAACAAAAGAAATAAAGAAACAAAGAAAGCAACGCATTACGAAACGAAAACCAAGTCCGGAATGGGCAATCACGCGATGCCCCGACACGAAATAAGTGAAAGTTCGTCACTAATAAGCACTTTTGCCGCTCTGCCCTTTGGATGCTCGCACGGTTCGCTCCGCCTGCTCTGCGATGATATTTGGCGATACAAACAACGAATTTGCAAAAGAGAAAAAGGGTAGAAAAAGATTTGGAAGATGTTTTTCAAAACGATGGTATTAAGTACTCTTATGATAGTACGTAGATATATAGATGAACAAGTGTATGCATATTAAGATGTACGAAATGAAGTGATTGTTTTTATCTTTACATACTCTTATATATCCACACACACATATGTATGTATGTATTTATGTAAGTATCTATGTATGTAGGGAGAGGGAGAGAAAGAGAGAGTGAAAGAGAAGAGAGGATAGATAAACGATAGATAGATAGAGAGATAGATAGATAGATAGATAAATAGAGAGAGATAAAGTGAAAGAGAAAGAAAGAAAGAAAGAAAGATAGAGAGAGAGATATAAAGTGAAAGAGAAAGAAAGAAAGCAAGAAAGAAAAAAGATAGAGAGAGAGATATAAGTGAAAGAGAAATAGAAAGAAAGAAAGAAAGATAGATAGAGAGATAGATAGATAGAGAGCGAGCGAGCGAGCGAGCGTGAGAAAGAGAGAGAGAGATAGAGATAGAGAGAGAGAGAGAGAGAGAGAGAGAGAGAGAGAGAGAGAGAGAGAGAGAGAGAGAGAGAGAGAGGTTCTTAACAAAATTGCCCACCATGAAACTGATAACAGACATAATTGTCACGAAAGTTTAATCGATGCACAGAAAGCTTCGATTTTTTTTTTTTTTTTTTTTTTTTTAATTTCTTCTTTTTGCCAAAGAGGTGCGTATGTACCCTAAAGTACCCCAAGGAAGAATACCAGCCACACGAAAAGGATATCTGCCACAAAGATAGTTATTATTTACAGATTAATATGATTAGTGAATAGCGCAATCCATCGGCCCCGCAACGCTAAAATCAAACCTATTAATAATACGATATTACCACAAACACTACCTTGGCTGCCACTTCTTCCAAATCCCGCGCTTATATTGAATGTAAATCATGGCCTGGGTGCCTGATCACAGTGATTACGGTGCCAACGATGTCAGTCAAATTTTTCAATTGCGAAGATGCTTGCAACGCGAGCAGGCCGTAACGTGTAATAATAACGGTCGAGGAACGCCCGTCAACAGAGCCCACACGCCCGTCGAGAAGGCTAGTTGGACCACCTGCTAATCTTATCGTCGAACGCCGCCTGCAAGAGCTCGTTCCCGCTGACGAAGGTTGGGGCGCGCTTTTCGATCGGATGTGGGGGGGAGGGGGGGTCTTTCTCGATCATATTTGAACTCGGCTTATTGTTTTTTTTTCTCTCTCTCATTCTTTTTGGTTTCTTATTTTCTGCTCCCTCTCTTTCATGTTTTTTTTTTCCTTGTCTTACTTTTCTGTTGGCGTCGGTTTGGTTAGGTTGGATGATATGCTGACTCCTTTTTTTCCCTTCTCTTTCTCTTTCTCTCTCTCTCTCGTTCTTCCCGGCCATTTTTCTTTCTCTTTCTCTCTCCCTGTCTCTTTCTCGCTCTTTTCATCCATTTTTCTCTCTCTTTCTCGTTCTTTCTATCCATTTTATCTCTCTCTCTCCCCCTCTCTTTCTTGTTCTTTCCAGCCATTTACTCTTTCTCTCTCCCTCTCTCTTTTTCGTTCTTTCCAGCCATTTTCTCTCTCTTTCTCTCTTCCTTTGCCATTCATCCGTTTGTCTCGACGTTTCCCTTTCCGTTTCTTCCTCCCACCTCCTTCGCCATGCCTCACACCGCCTCAGGAGACAGCACATTAGTCTCCGAGGTCGCGTGTGTCCTCACTCCAAGAACAAAAGAAAAGAAATATAAAAGAAATAAAAGGAAAAAGAAAAGACGATAAATAATAAAACAGGAATAAAGAAATAAAAGGAAAAAAAACGATAAATAATGAAACAGGAATAAAGGAAATTCTCAGATTTCCTTTATTGTTTGTCATCATTTTTTTCCTCTAATCAAGGTTTGAATTAACAGTCGAGGAGGGAAATGAGGCTGTCATTATTATCATGATAATTGCTCTTGATGATCTTTTTCATTAACAATGCCATTGTGATCAAACTTCCTTCCAAACATCATAATTAGGTATTATCGTGTCATTAGCATATTGTTTTAGTTTTTTTTCTTTTTTTTTGTGGCGCCAATGCGAGGGAAAACAATAATCTATTATCTAATATTAATGCAACGCATGACGTATACACAAATTCTTCTTACAAATCACATAACTTATTACATGTATCTCGATAAACGTAATCACGATTATTAAGTAAAAAAAAAAAACTTGACAATCGAATATATAAAAAAAATCTAAATTCTATGATCTCCCTCTGATCACACAGCATTTGCATTTCCTTTCAATCAGCATTGTGTAGTCCTGAAAGAACCAAGAACTTTAAAGAAAGAGAAGAGAGAGTCTAGCGTCGCCATCTTGGTTACCTCTTTCACTTTTTCTCTCCAACGCTCGCCGAGGTACAATAGCTCGCTGTAACGACCCTTCTATCTACTGCCTGGGAAGAGCGATAATAACCTTATAATCAGGGGGAGGGAATGAGGGAGGGAGGGAGGGAGGGAAGGGGGAGGGAGGGAGGGAGGGAATGAGGGAGGGAGGGAGGGAAGGAAGGGGGAGGGGGAGGGGAGGAAGAGGAGGAAGAGAAGGAAGAGGAGTAAGAGGAGGAGGAGGAGGAGGAGGAGGAAGAGGGCGAGGGCGAGGAGGAGAAGGGGGAAGAGGAGGTGGAGGGGGAGATGAGGAAGAGGAAGAGGAGGTGGAGGAAAAGAAGGATTAGGAGAACGAGGAGGATGAGGAGGAGAAGTAAGAAGAAAAGGGAGAGGAAAAGGAAGAAAGAAAAGGAAGAGGAATATGAATACAATAGGAACAATAAGAGGAAGAAGAGGAAGAAGAAGAAGAAGATTATAGAAGATGTAACAGGACGGGGACAACGACGAAGACAAGGATGAAAAGGAAGAGAAGAATGAGGAGGAGGGGCCTTTAACGGAGGTCCAGGAACGAAGGGAATAGGAGGAAAAACGGAAAGACTGAAGCAAAGAGTCGGAGTTCCGGAAAGGGGGAGAGGAAGGGAGAAGGAACCAAGGGAGAAGGGCGGGACGATGTCTTATGAAGTGAGGGAGGAAGGGTGAAGGAGTGAGGGTTAGATGAAGACGTAGAGCAAAGAAATCCTGTTGATGAGGGACAGCAGAGAAGTATGAATATTTTCGTATAGGAAGAAACAATTGCTGAAAAGACTCTCAGAGTGAGGGTTGAAGCCCCGAAGAAGAACAAAATCACAGATATCCATTTACTTTATGATATAAACGCAAGTATACATTGAGATGTATATAAAAATTATATCTATCTATCTGTCTATCTATTTATCTATATACATGTGTGTGTATGTGCATCCATCCATCTATCCATCCATCCACCCATCCATCCATCCATCCATCCATCCATCCATCCATTCATACACATACATACATACATACACAAACACACACACACACACACACACACACACACACACACACACACACACACACACACACACACACACACACACACACATACACACACAAATATATATATATATATATAATATATATATATTTATATTCATATAAATCTACATATTTGCGGGTATGCAAATGTAGACTTTGAGCACCATGCTTAGATCCGTCAGATTCGAACTCCATTCCCAGGTCTGTCTCGAGAATACGTCTTGTTGCGTTTACAAAAGCAACGAAAATTTCTTCGGCGTTATCTCGGCCTTCGGACAGGAAGAAGATCAAAAAAGGTTCCCGACCCTCCGTGAATTCTCAATCATGCGTATCGTAAGCCATAACTGGAGGACGCTCAACGCTGCGTCGTTTGATCCTTGTTGTTGCAGCCGAACCTTGCAATTGCGAGACATGGACGCGCGGACAGGGCGTTGACGCCGTCGCCCCGTCAGTCTCGTGTCACTTACAAAGGCAGCGCTCTCCGCGACCCCGAAGGTTAAATGAGTTTTGAAAACGCGTCTGGCAACAGCGGCTCTGGGTGCCCGGCGCAGCGCACTCGCATAAACTATCACGTGTGAAGAAAAAGAGAACCCCATTTAAAACAACAATGGATCTCTCTCAGCGAGGCCATCTTTAAATAATCCAGAAATGAGTCATAGTCACGACTCACATAAAACAAAACTGGTATATATGCATACACTGTGATAATCCATGCCTTTTGTTATTCCCAGACCAAGAAACCGCTCGTTTATAATTCTATCCTGGAAAGCTCACCAAATCCGGCTTTGGCGGCCAGCGAGCTTATCGGACGGTGACTAACTACGCACGAGGGAAAACGCGCGGCGACGTGAGGCCTCGTCAAGACGCTGTTCACACCGCGCCCGGGATTCTTGCACGTCCGCCCCCAATCACGCTAGGGTGGCTTAATGACCCTAAATGTCTCCTCTACACGGGATTACCCCCCGTTAATGATTCGTAATAAAATCTCCCGTACTTAGCATCATTTCCCGAGCGCTGCGCCTTTCAACCCTTTGCGAAAGCGGGGAATGGTTTGCCTCAGTCCCTTCTCGGCAATTTTCATTTCTGATCTGATCTCGACTCCGAATTTCTTCTTTTGGTCTCCATGCCACATTCCTCGCGTCAGATATTCAGTCTCATCTTCCACACGGCCTTACTAACTATCGAACCCACAACTTCTAACTCTCGCGTGTCCTCTGACGACAGACTTGCAACAAATGAAATTCAACGAGCGTCCCTCCGCGCTCGCACATCAGTAGACTTCATGAGAGTTCCCTTCGGTGTACAAGCGCATTCCCTGCAGATCTTGCAAGTTACTTCTGCCAACTCTTGTTCATCGCAGTATCTAG